>NC_052082.1:36536540-36721863 GCF_015852505.1 Tachyglossus aculeatus
AAGCTCTGGGATGAATACAAGAAAATTGGGCGGGTCATAGTCCCTGCCCCACACAGAGCTCACAGTCTCAGTCCCCATATTACAGATGAGGTAACTGAGGCACAGAGAAGCGAAGGAACTAGCCCCAAATTACCCAGAAGAGAACCAGTCTGGCCCAGTAGAAAGGGCACGGGCCTGGGCTCTACTCAATTAATCAATCAATCAATCAATCAATCGTATTTATTGAGCGCTTACTGTGTGCAGAGTACTGTACTAAGCGCTTGGGAAGTACAAGTTGGTAACACACAGAAACAGTCCCCACCCAACAGTGGGCTCACAGTCTAGAAGGGGGAGACAGAGAACAAAACCAAGCATATTAACAAAATAAAATGAATAGATGTGTAAAAGTAAAATAAATAAATAAATAGAGTAATAAATATGTACAAACATATATACGTGTGCTGCGTGGAAGGAAAGGAGGTAAGACGAGGGGATGGTGAGAGGAACGAGGGGGAGAGGAAGGAGGGGGCTCAGTCTGGGACGACCTCCTGAAGCAGGTGAGCTCTCAGTAGTGCCTTGAAGGGAGGAAGAGAGCTAGCTTGGCAGATATTGGGAGGGAGGGCATTCCAGGCCAGGGGGATGACGTGGGCCGGGGGTCGACGGCGGGACAGGCGAGAACGAGGCCTAACGGCGAGGAGTTAGCGGCAGAGGAGCGGAGGGTGCGGGGTGGGCTGGAGAAGGAGAGAAGGGAGGTGAGGTAGGAGGGGGCGAGGGGATGGACAGCCTTGAAGCCGAGGGTGAGGAGTTTCAGCCTGGTGCACAGATTGATTGGTAGCCACTGGAGATTTTTGAGCAGGGGAGTAATATGCCCAGAGCGTTTCTGGACAAAGAAAATCCGGGCAGAAGCATGAAGTATGGATTGAAGTGGGGAGAGACACGAGGATGGCAGATCAGAGAAGAGGCTGATGCAGTAGTCCAGACGGGATAGGATGAGAGCTTGAACGAGCAGGGTAGCGGTTTAGATGGAGAGGAAAGGGCGCATCTTGGCAATGTTGCGGAGCTGAGACCGGCAGGTTTTGGTGTCGGCTTGGATGTGAGAGGTGAATGGAAGAGCAGAGTCGAGGATGACACCAAGGTTGCGGACTTGTGAGACGGGAAGGATGGTAGTGCCGTCAACAGTGATGGGAAAGTCAGGGAGAGGGCAGGGTTTGGGAGGGAAGACAAGGAGTTCAGTCATGGACATGTTGAGTTTTAGGTGGCGGGCAGACATCCAGCTGGAGATGTCCTGAAGGCAGGAGGAGATGCGAGCCTGGAAGGAGGGGGAGAGAGCAGGGGCAGAGATATAGATTTGGGTGTCAACAGCGTAGAGATGATAGCTGAAGCCGTGGGAGAGATTGAGGTCACCAAGGAAGTGAGTGTAGATCGATAACAGAAGGTGACCAAGAACTGAACCTTGGGGAACCCCTACAGTAAGGGGATGGGAGGAGGAGGAGGAGCCTGCAAAAGAGACTGAGAATGAACGACCGGAGAGATAAGAGGAGAACCAGGAGAGGACGGAGTCTGTGAAGCCAAGATTGGATAGCGTGTTGAGGAGAAGGGGGTGATCCACAGTGTCGAAGGCAGCTGAGAGGTCGAGGAGGATTAGGATAGAGTATGAGCCGTTGGATCTGGCAAGCAGGAGGTCATTGGTGACCTTTGAGAGGGCAGTTTCCGTGGAATGTAGGGGACGGAAGCCAGACTGGAGGTGGTCGAGGAGAGAGTTGGTGTTGAGGAATTCGAGGCAGCGCGTGTAGACGACTCATTCAAGGGGGGGGGGCGTTCGAGGGGCAGGGGGACCCCTGACCCTCTCTGGGCTGGGCGGGTCCCACCTCTTTCCTCGGACCTTTGGATAGAGCGGCAACGGAGGGACAGCGAGGAGCCATCAGCCCCTCTCTGCTCTCCCGTGGGCACCTAGACACGCTTTCCAGACAGGGCCCCTGTCCCCTTAGATAAAGCCAGCGCTGCTCTGAGGGTGGTTCCCGGAGAACCGGATCGTGCCGGCTCGTCCCCACGTTCTTTGAGTCCCCATACTGATGAGGATCCTGTGATGGCACTTATCTGCAGGGTTCCCATGGCAACAGCATCCTAAAGTTTCCTGCTGTTAATGACCATTTGGGTCAACGGGTCGGAGCTTCAGCTTCTTTGTTTTTCTTCAGTGGTACCTGATAAGCACCTATTATGTGCCAGGCACTGTACAAAGTGCTGGGATTCGATACAAGCTCAACAGGTTGGACAGAGTCCCTGTCTCACATGTGGCTCACAGTCTCAATCCCCATTTTGCAGATGAGGGAACTGAAGCCCAGAGAAGTGAAGAGACTTGCCCAAGGTCACACAGCAGAAAGGTAGTAAAACCGAGATTAGAACACAGGTCATTCTGACTCCCAGGTTCATGATCTATCGACTAGCCGATGCTACTTCTCTTAGTTTCATCTTGTTCACGACCTCAAACAATCAATCAGTTATTTAATTAGTTGTATTTTCTGACGTCTTCTGATTGCAAATCTAGAAAGAACGAGAAATGACGTTAAATCGATGGATTTAAGACCCTCCCCTGGGCTGGCTTGGGGGATCAACCCAGAGAAGCAGCAAGAGAAGAAGCATAGCTTAGTGGTAAGAGTACGGGCTTGGGAGTCAGAGGATGTGGGTTAAAATCCCGGCTCTGCCACTTGTTTGCTATGTGACCATGGGCAAGCCACCTAATTTCTCTGGGCATCAGTTACCTCATCTGGAAAATGGGGAATAAGACTGTGAACCCCAGGAGGGACAACCTGATTACATTGTATCTTCCCCAGCGCTAAGAATAGTAAGTGCTTACCGAATGCAATTATTGTTATTGTTATTATTATTATCAGTTTGGGATGGGTGAGAGGCTCTGAGAACAGGGTGATGGGAAGGAATCACTGATACGGGTGGTTGTACATGACGGGAAAATCCCTGATTTCAGAAGGAATAGTTTGTAGCCTAGGGTTCGTCCTCTTCTATTTCAGAGCTGAGTCACTGTACCAAACTGGGGTGAGGAGGTCACTGCACTTTCTCCTCTGAATGGCTCTGTCCCCTTTCAAAATATCTCAGTGATGAAAAATGGAGAAATAATCGGTCAGCCCTCATTTCCTCCTTCCCCCTTCCAGTCCATCAGAGCACAGCTTTTCCCATCTTCAAAGCCCCTGCGTCATCCCACCACATCCACGATGCCTCACACGATCCATTTTCCTTCTCCGTAAGTAATTTTCTCCCAACTACCAATCAGCATCTAGGACCACGTCTCCATTTTTGCATTCACACCCACCATTATCGTTTTGTACATAGTGACTTTTATAAAATGTACTCTTTAAGCACACACTTACCATTCTTTCCATTCACTTCCTCGTCCTCTCATGAATTAATTCTGTCTCTATCTCCCCTCTTAGATTTTAAGCTCTTGAAAAGCAGGGATGGTATTTAATATATTTTGATCTCCCTGTAGGTTTTACTACAGTACTTTACAGGCACGATGAATTCAACAAATAACATTGATTATTAATTGATGGATGAATGGATTGATAGATGCGCTTAGTACAGTGCTCTGCACACAGTAAGCGCTCAATAAATACGATTGATTTATTGATTGATAGATGGATGCGTGGATGGGCAGTTGGATGGATAGATAGATGGAAGGGTGGATTGTCTGCTGTGTGACCTTAGGCAAGGCATTTCACTTCTCTGTGCCTCAGTTACCTCTCTAAAATGGGAATTGAGACTGTGAGCACCATGTGGGATAGGGACTTTGTGAAACCTGATTAGTTTGTATATGCCCCAGCACTTAGTACGGTGTCTGACACATAGTAAGCACGTAACAAATACCACTATTATTATTGTTATTATGGATAGATGGGTGGGTGGATGGATGGATGGACAGAAAGATGAGTGAACAGACAGACAAATGGACTGATGGACGGTCGAACGGATTGGTAGATGGGTGAACGAATGGATTAAGTGCGTGGAAAGTACAGTTCAGCAGCAAATAGAGATAATCTCTGCCCACAACGGGCTCACGGTCTCGAAGAGGGAGACAGGCATCAAAACAAATAAACCGGCAGTAAAATGTGGGCGACAGTTTCCATGATTGCATCCCTTCTCCCTTGTCACCCTCTGATTTTCTGATTTTCATAAACACCAAGAGTGATCTTAAAATTCATAGAATTACTGTGATTATCATTATTGAATTTATTAAGAATTTACTTGCAAAAGACTGCCAGGTCCTGGAGTAGAAACAAACTAATCAGATCAGACACGTTTCCTGATCTACAGGAGCTCAGATTGTAAGAGAAAAAGAGAGCACATGTTGAATCCCGATTTTACAGAGAGACCCAAAGAAGCTACGTGGCTGGACCAAGGTCATTCAGCAGGCCGGTGGCAGAATCGGGCAGACCTTTGAAATCTCATGACTCCCAGCCACGTGCTCACTCCACCATGCCATGATTCCGCCCAAACAATCAATTGTAAGTAATTTATTCATTCATTCAATTACATTTATTGAGTGTTTACTGTCTGCAGAGCACTGTACTGAGTGCTTGGAAAGTACCGTTCAGAGCAAAGAGAGACAATCCCTGCCCACACCGGGCTTACAATCACACACGTCTAACCAGCCTCCATCACAGACAGTGACAAATCCACAGACACTGGACTTTCTCTTTGGAAACTTCTTTATATGGATAACCCCACGGTCAGAACCCTGATGAGGAATGGGGTAGTTCAGCAAAAGGAAAGAGAAATTTTGTCCCTTAGAGGAGGGAGGAGGAATCTCCTCTTTAGGACTCTTCCCAGGGCGGCCTTCATGTCCCAGCTCCTCAGGCTGTAGATGAGGGGGTTCAGGGTGGGGGGCACCACAGTGTAGAACACGGACACCAGCAGGTCCAGGGTTGAGGGGGAGTCTGATACGGGCTTGAGGTAGGAGATGATGGCCGTAGAGAGGAAGACAGTGGAGACGGCTAAGTGGGGCAGGCAGGTGGAGAATGCTTTGGCCCGGCTCTCGGAGGCCGGCATCCTCAGCACGGCCTGGAAGATGCGCACGTAGGAGATCATGATGAAGACGAAGCAGACGACACCTAAAGCTACCCCACCGGTGACACTCACATTGATGGCGACGTGGTTCTTGGAGCAGGAGATCTTCAGCAGGGTGGGGACGTCACAGAAGAACTGCTGGACAGTTCTTGATGTTGAACTGCTGGACAGAATCCCAGAGCAAATGTCGAAGCTGAAAACAGGATGCCAATCAGCACCCCGCTGATCCAGGAGGCAGCCACCATCTTTCCACATCTTTCCACAGGCCGTGTTGTTCATGATGAGTTCATAGCGCAGGGGGTGGCAGATGGTGGCGTAGCGATCGTAGCACATCACCGTGAGGACGAACAGCTCTGAAGCAGCAAACAGAACCACCAAAAAGACCTGGGCCACACAGCCCAGGGGGGAGATGGATCTACAATTGGTCAGTGAGATGATAACAGACTTGGGGACGGTGATGGAGATGAAGCAGAGGTCGATGACGGACAGGTTCCTGGGGAAGAAGTACATGGGGGTGTGGATGGACCGGTCGAGGGTGGTGACGGCGATGATGAGGATATTACCCGTCAGGGCCACCAGGTAGACCAGGAGGAACAGTGCGGCGTGGACCAGCTGCAGCTCCCGGACTGCGGAGAAACTCAGCAGGAGGAATTCCCTCACCGTGGAGATGTTGGACATTTCTGGGAGGCAGCACTGATTTCTGGATGTGATGAGCGAAGGGCCAAAGTTAGAGTCAATTGATGGGATGAGTGAAGGAATTGACAGGACACTTGCTAGTGATTATGGGGAGGAGACGGTTATTGAATATGAAATGATATTTGAGTTCTCCGTGGAGATATTGAACATTTCTGGGAAATAGTGTCGACTCCGTGAAAAGGAAGATGGAAGGAAGACTTCAATTAAGAGACAATGATGTTGGGGGTAAAGGAATAAGAAGAAGAATTAATTCTATTTATTGAGTACCTAAGGAGGACACAGTAATAGTCCATGTGATCACTGTTCCCAAGGAGTTTACATTCTATTGGAATCACCAAGCTATGAACTGTGTAAAACCAGGGTACTACTGGGAAGAACTCAGGCCTAGGTGTCAGAGGACCTGGCTTCTAATCCCAACTCTACCACTTGTCATGGGAAAGTGATTTAATTTCTCTACGCCTCAGTTTTCTCAATACTAAAATGAGGATCCGATACCTGTTTTCCCTCCTACCTAGTCTGTGAATCCTTCCTGGGACACAGACTGTGTTCTACCAGATTGTCCCGAATCTCCCCCAGCACTTAATACTTTGCTTGGAACGTTGTAAGCACTTAATGAATATCAAGATTATTATTTTTGGTTGAGGAGACTGAAACTAAAATGAATAGGGGATAGAAGAGGTCAGAGAACATAAAGATATGAACATGACTGTTGTGAAATTGTTTCGGTGGTTTTAGAGTCAAACAAGAAGTGCCTTCATACATAAAATCATCCATTTAGTGGAGAGAGAATGAACCTGGTAGACACAAGGGCCTGCATTCTAATCCTGTCTCCGTCCCTTGTCCGCTGTATGACCTAGGGTCAGTAACCTACCTTCTCTGTGCCTCAGTTACTTCATCTGTAAATTGGGGATTATGACTGAAAACACCATGTGGGGCATAGACTGTGTCCAACCTGAGTAGCTTGTATCCACCCCAGTGCTTATTACAGTACCTGGCATACAATAAGCACATAACGATACCATAAGACAAACAACCAAAAATAAAACCCACATATACATCAAACTGATTCCATTTGCTCAATATCTGCATTCACACGTGAACTCACATGAACACAAGCCATCATTCATCGAGTCCTTTCCTAAAGCATCGCTCAGCCTACATCTTCTCCTCTCCTCAACCTTCACTCAGGACAAGTTGTGTCTTTTCACCAGCAACAAAAACTCACAATCGGCTTGAAGGCTCTCCAGCCTATGACTGTACTTCCCCTCCTTTCCATCGTTCAACTCGTCTTCTCAGCTCTCAAAGCAACTTTCTACTTGTTATTCACGGTCGACTCTTTTTCCATCCTAGCCTGGAACTCCATCTCTTATCCACTCAAAATCAGAAAGAGCACAGTTCTTCCCGAATTCTGAGCCCCACTAAAATCCCCCCTCCTCCAACCAGCTTCCCCAATACATTTCCCAGCCCTCTGAACCCACTTCACCTAACTCAAGTGGGTATCACTAACTTCAACTCATTTCGATCCTCATTTGGTGGAAAAACATGGGCCCAGGAGTTCTCTTCTTGACTGTGAGCTCCTTGTAGGTAGCATACACATCTACCAGCTCTGTTTTATTGTACTCACCCAAGCTTAGCTTTGTGGGAGTCAGAGGACTTGGGTTCTACTCCTGCTTCTCTCCCATTGCTGCAGTGGGAACTTGGTCAAGTATCTTCACTTCTCTTGGCCTCTGTTTTCTTATCTGTAAAATGGCATGAAATAATTGCATATTCATCTTTCCATTCTTTCTTTCCTTCTACAGGGAGTAGGGAATGTGTCTTTTATGGTGTTCTAAAGTGGATAGAGCACAGGCTTGGGGGTCAGAAGGAGTCAGAAGGACCTGGGTTCTAATTCCGGCTCTGCCTCATGCCTGCTGTGGGACCACGGGCAAGTCATTTAACTTCTCTGAACCTCAGTTACCTCATCTGTAAAATGGGGGTTAAGACTGTGAGCCCCATGTGGAACCAGGACTGTGCTTAACTTGTATCTACCCCAACGCTTAGGAAAGTGCTTGGGACATAGTAAGAGCTTAACAAGTACAACTGTTTATTATTATTACTCTCCAAGGGCTTAGTGCACACAATAAGCTCTCAATACATATGATTCAAGATTACTTGATTGATAGTAAATTATACTGTTTCAACGTAGCCCAGGTGGCTGGAAAGCCAATGAGGGTAGGGATTCCAACCTTTCCCGCTATTTGTTTTCTCCCGACATTTGGGAAAAACTCTTGCAGGGAGGAACTGCAAATAGTGCCAGTGGCGGTCCAAAGCTGGTCACATTCCCTCAGCCCTGCACGTCATTTACCCTCTGCAAGGGATTCTGGGACCCACGGAAGGCCAAAGTGACTGTCCATAGTACTGACACTGTGCTGGACCACCGAGGCCGGGCGGGTAATTGGCATGGTAGTGAGGTTTGAGGAAGACGTAGGAGAGGTGTGTGATTGTTGGGGGTTACTGAACTGGAAAACACCTCCCCCTCTGCTAGCACCCCTGCCCTGCTGGGGCCTGCGACCCTGGTCCGAACGCCAACTTAGGCCCCAGACTGGCTCCATCTCTTCCCTCCTCATCGTCATTCCCCCCGTCCCTCCATCTCACTCACCCCCGTTCACTCTCACCGGGACAGTGTGGGGCTCGGGGTCGCTGACCTCTGCAGGGCTGGGCTGGTCCCCTCTTCCCCCTCAGAGTCATGGGTTCAGTCAGCCAGGAAGGAATAGAGAGGAGACCTCCATCCCTCTCTGCTCTTCCGCAGACCCTGAGAAGCTCTCCAGACGGCCCGTGTACCTGTAGATGAAGCAGGAGCTGCTCCGAGGGGGATCCCTGGAGGATGGCTAGGGGCCCTGCCGAGGGACCTCGTGGTCTGGACAAACCAAACTCCCTCTAGGGTCACGTGGTTTTTGAGGCTCTTGTGAGACAAGGCCCCGGTCACTGCAGCATCAACCATGGTGCCAGCCCTCTGGGTTCCCGTGGAAACAGCAGCATCTGCATCCCAGCGTCCCAACGCTTCCTGTTTTCAACGACAATCTTTAGCCACTTTTATTGGCTTCACCTTTGTCTAATTCACAATCTGAGACACTCAATCTGTCAGTCATTCAGCCAATTTTAACTTTTTCTTATGGTCTTTGTGAAGGGCTTTCTATATACCAGGCACTATACTAAGTGCCGGAGTAGATACAAGCTAATCAGATTGGACAGAGTTCATGTACCCCGTGGGGCCCACATCTCAATCCTCATTTTACAGATGAGGGAACCTGTCTGCTGGGTGGTCTTGGGGAAGTCACTTAACTTCTCTGTGCCTTGGTTTCCTCACTTCCCGTCTGGACTACTGCACTAGCCTTCTCTCTGATCTCCCATCCTCGTGTCTCTCTCCACTTCAATCCATACTTCATGCTGCTGCCCCGGATTATCTTTGTCCAGAAACGCTCTGGACATATTACTCCCCTCCTCAAAAACCTCCAATGGCTACCGATCAATCTGCGCATCAGGCAGAAACTCCTCACCCTGGGCTTCAAGGCTCTCCATCACCTCGCCCCCCTCCTACCTCACCTCCCGTCTCTCCTTCTACTGCCCAGCCCGCACCCTCCACTCCTCCACCACTAATCTCCTCACCGTACCTCGCTCTCGCCGGTCCCGCCATCGACCCCCGGCCCACGACATCCCCCGGGCCTGGAATGCCCTCCCCCCTGCCCATCCGCCAAGCTAGCTCTCTTCCTCCCTTCAAGGCCCCTGCTGAGAGCTCACCTCCTCCAGGAGGCCTTCCCAGACTGAGCCCCTTCTTTCCTCTCCACCCATCCCCGCCACCCCTCGTCCCCCTCTCCATCCCCCCGTCTTACCTCCTTCCCTTCCCCACAGCACCTGTATATATGTATATATGGTTGTACATATTTATTACTCTATTTATTTATTTATTTATTTATTTTACTTGTACATTTCTATCCTACTTATTTTATTTTGTTGGTATGTTTGGTTCTGTTCTCTGTCTCCCCCTTTTAGACTGTGAGCCCACTGTTGGGTAGGGACTGTCTCTATGTGATGCCAATTTGTACTTCCCAAGCGCTTAGTACAGTGCTCTGCACATAGTAAGCGCTCAATAAATACGATTGATTGATTGATTGATTGATTGTAGAACAGGGATTCAATGTCTCTCCTCCCTCCCCCTTAGATTGTGAGTTCTCTGTAAGGGGAGAGGGCCAGTGTTTGACCTGATTACCATGTATCAACACCAATGCTTAGCACAGTGCTTGACTCAGAGTAAGTGCTTAACAAACACATTATCTTCGCTGAAATCAAAACCCTTGTTGTACTAGTCTGTAGCTTACCAATCTTCATGACCCAGCAGAAGCATGGTATAGTGGATGGAACATATGCTTGGGAGTCAGAAGGTCATGGGTTCTGATCCCCGCTCTGCCACTTGTCTGCTGTGTGACCTTGGGCAAGTCACTTCACGTCTCTGGGCCTCTGTTACCTCATCTGTAAAGTGGGGATTAAAATTGTGAGCCCCACATAGGGCAGGAACTGTGTCTAACCTGATTTGCTCATATCCACCCCAGCATTTAGTACAGAGCCTGGCATGTAGTAAGAGCTTAACAAATACCATAAGTATTATTATTATGACTCATAATTATTAACCTTTTGTTGACCTCCCACATTCCACGCCTTGCCAATGGGTCACACGTTCTTGTGGGGCAGAGGTTGGGATTTTAAAAATATTAGTTATTAGTTGCTTACTATTTGTCGAACACTATTCTTAGAGCTTGGATAGATACGAGTCAATTAGGTTGGACACAATCTCTATCCCACATGAGGCTCACAGTCTAAATAGGAGGGAGAACGAGAAAAATGAACCACAGCGAAGTGAAGTGACTTGCCCAAGGTCACACCGCAGACAAGTGATAGAGCTAGGATGAGAACCCAGGTCCTTTGTCTTCCAGGCCTGGGCTCTTTCCACTAGACCACGCTGCTTCTCATGGTAAAACCTCGGGAAAAGCAATGACAATCAAATCCCCATTCACACAAGAGTAATTCGGGTCCACCTATTAGGAAATATTTCTAGCCATTCACAGATTCATTTCCAAACAACGTATTGAGTTAGGGTTGAGATCAAAATTTCAACTGTTTTCAATTTTCAGGACTGAGAACAAATTGAGTAAATATGCAAATGAACTGCTATCTCACCGTTATTGAAACTTTAGTCCATTAATCAAATCACCTGTAAATAAAGCACATAATCAATCAATCAATCAATCGTATTTATTGAGCGCTTACTGTGTGCGGAGCACTGTGCTAAGTGCTTGGGAAGTACATAAGATAATGGAACAGGTTGGCTCTGTGAACAGTATTGTTATCATTATCAGTAATAATAAGAATAGTAATATTTACCATTTACCAGTGCTCGGGACAGTGCTTGACACGTAGTAAGTGCCTAACAAATACCATAAAAAATTATCTGGCACTTACTATGTGCTAAGCTCTGGGGTAGATGCAAGGTATGAGATCGGAAATAGTCCGTGGCTCACATAGGGCTCACAAAATCTATCTGAACGCCATTTTACAGATGAGGAAACTGTGAGAGAGTGATCCAGAAAAAAATAGCAAGAGAACTAGAGAAAATATGAGAGCGAGGATGAGGAAAAGGGAGGGAAGGAGCAAAACGTATCAAAGAGTGAAAGGGAGAAGAAAACAGGAGAGAGCAAGTGAGAAAGAGAGCCAGAGAAAAAGGAAGTCAGTAGTAGTAGTAGTAATAATAATAACAATAATAATAATGGTATTTGTTAAGTGTTTATTATGTACCAAGCACTGTTCTAAGCGCTGGGGTAGATACAAGGTTAACAGGTTGTCCCACGTGGGGCTCACATTTTAAAGATGAAGTAACTGAGGCACAGAGAAGTTAAGTGGCTTGCCCAAGGTCACCCAACAGTAGCATTGATCGAGCACCCTGTGCAGTTTCAGTGACATTCCGATGTAGTAGGAATGGTATTTATTTCACTCTTTCTATGTGCAAAGCACTGTACTATGGTCTGGGAGTGAAATGGATTGGGTTCTTGGACCCCAAGGAGCTCCGATTCTAAGATAATAATAATAATATTAACAATACTAATAATAGTATTTGTTAGGCAATTACTCTGTGCCAAGCACTGTTCTAAGCGCTGGGGCAGGTACAAGGTAATCAGGTTGTCCCACTTGGGGCTCACAGTCTTAATCCCCATTTTACAGATGAGGAAACTGAGGCACAGAGAAGTTAAGTGACTTGGCCAAAGTCACACAGCTGGTAAGTGGTGGAGTCGGGATTAGAACGCTTGACCCCTGACTCCCAAACCCAGGCTCTTTCCACTGAGCCACGCTGCTGTCCTGGATCCCCTTCTGGACTCCTCAGCTCCAGTGAAAGGTGGAAGGATGTGGAGAGGGGCAAGAAAAGGGGATGAAATTTGATCCCTTGAAAAAATGGGAAGTTCTTAGAAAAACCTACCCTGGAGTGGAGAATCTTTCAAGAGGACTTCTCAGCTCAGAAAGGTAAGGGTTTTCATTCCACCTCCCCTTGAGCCAGTATGAGTCAGTAGCTGACCCTGAAGTAGGAAGGATTGAGGGTAGATTCTTAGAAGGAATTTCTGGTCATTTAACACTGAAAACGGAGAAGTAGGATATGGATTCTGCATCCCAACAGAGAAGCAGCGTGGTTCAGTGGAAAGAGCATGGCCTTTGGAGTCAGAGGTCATGGGCTCAAATCCAGGCTCTGCCTATTGTCAGCTCTGTGACTTTGGGCAAGTCACTTAACTTCTCTGGGCCTCAGTTACCTCATCTGGAAAATGGGGATTAAGATTGTGAGCCCTCCGTGGGACAACCTGATCACCTTGTAACCTCCGCAGCACTTAGAATAGTGCTTTTCACATAGCAAGCGCTTAATAAATGCCATTATTATTATTATTATTATCCCAACAGGTTCTAACAGAAATAGAGAGAACTTCGTTAGAACTAGAGAGAAATTAGATTTTCCACCTATTTTTCTAGCACCGTTCCCTTTCTGTTCCTCCTTCCCATCCTTCTCTGTTCCCTTCGAATTTCTCTGGGGACAAATGCAAGATGTCTATCAAGTCTGTTATATTGGACTCTCCAAAGCACTTAATGCAGTGCTCTCTACACAGTAAGTGCTCAATAAATACCACTGATGGATTACTCTAGCTCGTTCATTCATTCATTCATTCAATCATATTTATTGAGTGCTTACTGTATGCAGTGCACTGTACTAGCGCTTGGAAAGTACAATTCGGCCACAGATACAGACAATCCCTACCCAACAACGGGCTCACAGTGTAGAATGGGGGAGACAGCCAACAAAACCAAGCAAGTAGACAGCACTTGTTAAGTGCTTACTATATGCCAAGCACTGTACTAAACGCTGGGGTAGACAAAAGCTAATCAGGTCCCACATGAGGCTCACAGTCTAAGTAGGAGGGAGAACATGTACTGAAACCCAATTTTGCAGATGAGGAAACGGAGGCATAGAGAAGTGGAGTGACTTGCCCTAGAGTTACACAGAAGATGGCAGATAAGTGGCTGAGCTAAGATTAGAACCCAGATCCTTCTTACTCCAAGGCCTTGGCTCTATCTGCAGTCAATCAATCAATCAATCGTATTTATTGAGCACTTACTGTGGGCAGAGCACTGTACTAAGCGCTTGGGAAGCACAAGTTGTCACACACCACTTCTCACCCCTCAGCTCTTCCTTAGTGCTTTCCACTCCTCATCTCCCCGAGGTCAGTGAGAACCTCAATTCACACTTTTGTTTCCCTTGACTCTCTCCCAAGCCACTCCTGGACTCACATTTAGGAATGTACCATCTCTGGCTGGGACAGGTCTAGTAATTGAGGGCTAGTGGTGGCCAAGGCTTTCTCCCTGATTTCTTCATCATCTGCGATTTTGCAGTCAGTGTGGAGTTTTGAGGTAGGGCCAGGAGTAATCCACACAGGACAGACTAGACCATAAGCTCCTCGAGGGTAGAGATCCTGTCCTATATTGAACTTTCCCCTGCTCTGCACAGAAAGAGTGCTCAATAGATACTCTGGATTAGTAGCAAATATACGCAATTTCCATTTTCTTAAATACGATAGAGGCTACAGAATGGGCGGGGGGAGTGTTGGGTTCTTTGTTTCATCCCTAATCACCAGTCCTGGTGCAAAAAAAAAAGGCAAACAGATTCCCACTGTGGTCTGGAGATATGATTCCACTGGATGAGCTGTGTAGGAGTCAGTGTTGGAGAATCCATCCTTAGCCTCGTGAGGGAGGATGTGAAAAGGAAGCTGAGCTGGAAATAGCTGAGCTGGGAGGCAGAGAAATGATTATCCCCAGGCCCTTTTTCCAAATCTCTCCAGGAGTTGGTGGCCGGTGGGAAGATGGTTAGGGGTCGAGTTGACATCCGTCGCCTCTGCTGTACATCTCTTCGTCTTTCCAGGGTCCTACTTCCCTTTCTGTAGGATCTAAGGAATTGAAAGAGGCAATCAGGAGATAAAGACCAGAATGCCTCTCCAGGTGCTCTTCACATCTGGGGGTTGGGGAAACCAATATCTCTTCAGCACGGGATCGTCGAAGAGAGAGATATGTGGGCATAGATGGGGAGCGCCCCCGTGGGATTCTCACGGCCTCCAGCTGCAACAATTAGTCCGGGCACAGAGGCGGCCAGAGCAGGGACTCCTAGGAGAGAGTCTTGGGGAGAGAGATGCCTTAGCTATCGGCTTCTGAGCACTTCAAAGCATTCTCAAATTCATTAATCCCCAGCTCTGCCATTAGTCAGCTGTATGACTTTGGTTCATTAATCCCCAGCTCTGCCATTAGTCAGCTGTATGACTTTGGGCAAGTAACTTAACTTCTCTGTGCTCCAGTTACCTCATCTGTAAAATGGGATTTACGACTGTGAACCCCACCTGGGACAACCTGTTAACCTTGTACTTATCCCATCGCTTAGAACAATGCTTGGCACATAGTAAGAACTTAAGAAATACTATTATTATTATTATTATTATTATTATTATTATTATTATCTTATTGGCTCCCTCATCAGTGGAATTATCGAGTGATGAAACGCTCCTAAAATCACATCTCCTTCAAGATGCCTTCCCTGATCACGGCTTCATTTCCACTACCTGCCCTTCCTTCTGCATCACCTATGATTATGGTTGCATATTCTTTAAGCATTTTAATATTCACCCCAGTCCCACATGAGTCAATCAATCGCATTTGAGTGCTTGGTGTGTGCAGAGCACTATACTAAGAGCTAGGGAGAGTACAATATCATCATCAACAACAACATCAATCGTATTTATTGAGCACTTACTATGTGTAGCGCTGTACTAAGCCCTTGGGTAGTACAGATTGGCAACATATAGAGACAGTCCCTACCCAACAGTGGGCTCACAGTCTAAACGGGGGAGACAGAGAACAAAACCAAACATACTAACAAAATAAAATAAATAGAATAGATATGTACAAGTAAAATAAATAAATAAATAAATAGAGTAATAAATATGTACAAACATATATACACATATACAGGTGCTGTGGGGAAGGGAAGATGGGGGGAGGGAGAGGGGGATGACGGGGAGAGGAAGGAAGGGGCTCAGTCTGGGAAGGCCTCCTGGAGGAGGTGAGCTCTCAGTAGGGCCTTGAAGGGAGGAAGAGAGCTAGCTTGGCGGATGGGCAGAGGGAGGGCATTCCAGGCCCAGGGGATGACGTGGGCCGGGGGTCGATGGCGGGACAGGCTAGAACGAGGTACGGTGAGGAGATTAGCGGCGGAGGAGCGGAGGGTGTGGGCTGGGCTGTAGAAGGAGAGAAGGGAGGTGAGGTAGGAGGGGGCGAGGTGATGGAGAGCCTTGAAGCCCAGGGTGAGGAGTTTCTGCCTGATGCGCAGATTGATTGCCAGCCACTGGAGATTTTTGAGGATGGGAGTAATATGCCCAGAGCGTTTCTGGAGAAAGATAATCCGGGCAGCAGCATGAAGTATGAATTGAAGTGGAGAGAGACACGAGGATGGCAGATCAGAGAGAAGGCTGGTGCAGTAGTCCAGACGGGATAGGATGAGAGCTTGAATGAGCAGGGTAGCGGAAAGGGCGGATCTTGGCAATGCTGCGGAGCTGAGACCGGCAGGTTTTGGTGACGGCTTGGAAGTGAGGGGTGAATGAGAGAGCGGAGTCGAGGCTGACACCATGGTTGCGGGCTTGTGAGACGGGAAGGATGGTAGTGCCGTCAACAGAGATGGGAAAGTCAGGGAGAGGGCAAGGTTTGGGAGGGAAGACAAGGAGTTCAGTCTTCGACATGTTGAGCTTTAGGTGGCGGGCAGACATCCAGATAGAGATGTCCTGAAGGCAGGAGGAGATGCGAGCCTGGAGAGAGGGAGAGAGAGCAGGGGCAGAGATGTAGATCTGGGTGTCATCAGCGTAGAGATGATAGTTGAAGCCGTGGGAGCGAATGAGGTCACCAAGGGAGTGCGTGTAGATCGAGAACAGAAGGGGACCAAGCACTGAACCTTGGGGAACCCCCACAGTAAGAGGATAGGAGGGGGAGGAGGAGCCTGCAAAAGAGAGTGAGAATGAACGAACGGAGAGATAAGAGGAGAACCAGGAGAGGACAGAGTCTGTGAAGCCAAGTATGGATAGCGTGTTGAGGAGAAGGGAGTGGTCCACAGTGTCGAAGGCAGCTGAGAGGTCGAGGAGGATTAGGATAGAGTATGAGCCGTTGGATTTGGCAAGCAGGAGGTCATTGGTGACTTTTGAGAGGGCAGTTTCCGTGGAATGTAGGGGACGGAAGCCAGACTGGAGGGGGTCTAGGAGAGAGTTGATGTTGAGGAATTCGAGGCAGCGCGTGTAGACGACTCGTTCAAGGAGTTTGGAAAGAAGTGGTAGGAGGGAGATGGGGCGGTATCTAGAAGTTAAGGTGGGGTCAAGAGAGGGTTTCTTTAGGATGGGAGAGACATGGGCATGTTTGAAGGCAGAGGGGAAGGAACCAGTGGAGAGTGAGCGGTTGAAGGTGGAAGTTAAGGAGGGGAGAAGGGATGGAGCGAGAGATTTCATGAGATGAGAGGGAATGGGGTCAGAAGACCAGGTGGCCGGAGTAGCACTTCAGAGGAGGGAGGAGAGCTCCTCTGAGGATACTGCTGGGAAGGATGGGAGAGTAGCAGAGAGTGTTGAGATCCGGGGGGTTGGAGAAGGAGGGTGAGTGACTTTGGGGAGGTCGGACCTGATGGATTTAGTTTTATTAATGAAGTAGAAGGGGGTGAAGTCGTTGTTCGTTATTAATGAAGTCGTTGGGGGTGAGGGAAGGAGAAGGGGGAGGAACTGGGGGCCTGAGAAGAAACCCAAAGAGGTTATGTGACTGCACCAAGGTCATACAGCAGGCCGGTGACAGAATCGGGAAAATCTTTCAAATCTCATGACTCCCAGGAACATGGTCATTCCACTATACCATGATCCCACCCAAACAATCCTTTGTAAGTCATTTATTCATTCATTCAGTCATATTTATTAAGTGCTTACTGTGTGCAGAGCACTATACTAAGCATTTGGAAAGTACCATTCAGAATAAAGACAGACAATCCCTGCCCACACCAGGCTTACAGTAACACATGTCTAATCAGCCTCTGTCCCAGACAGGGACAAATCCACAGGCACTGGACTTTCTCTTTGGACAGATACCCCCAAGGTCAGATCCCTGTTGAGGAATGGGGTAGGTCAGCAAAAGGAAACAGACATTTTGGCTCTTAGAGGAGGGAGGAGGAATCTCCTCTTTAGGACTCTCCCTAGGGCAGCCTTCATGTCCCGATTCCTCAGGCTGTAGATGAGGGGCTTCATGGTGGGGGGCACCACGGTGTAGAACACGGACACCAGCAGGTCCAGGGTCGAGGGGGAGTCTGACACGGGCTTGAGGTAGGAGATGATGGCCGTAGAGACGAAGACAGTGAAGACGGTGAAGTGGGGCAGGCAGGTGGAGAGTGCTTTGGCCCGGCTCTCGGAGGCCGGCATCCTCAGCACAGCCTGGAAGATGCGCACGTAGGAGACGACGATACAGATGAAGCAGACAATACCGAAAGCTGAACCACCGATGATGCGCACATCTATGGCGACGTGGTTCTCGGAGCAGGAGATCTTCAACAGGGGAGAGACATCACAGAAGAACTGCTGGACGATGTTGGACCCACAGAATCTCAGGGAGAAAGTCGAGGCTGAAAGCAGGACACTAATAAGCACCCCGCTGAGCCAGGAGGCGGCCAACATCTTTCCACAGGCCGTGTTGTTCATGATGAGTTCATAGTGCAGGGGGCGGCAGATGGCAGCGTAGCGATCATAGGACATTGCAGTGAGGACTAACAGCTCCGAACCAGCAAACAGATCCACCAAAAAGACCTGGGCCACACAGCCCAGGCGGGAGATAGATCTATGATCTGTCAGTGAGATGTCGATTGACTTAGGGACTGTGACGGATATGTAGCAGAGGTCGATGATGGACAGGTTTCTGAGGAAAAAGTACATGAGGGTGTGGAGGCACCGGTCGAGGGCAGTGATGGCAACGATGAGGAGATTCCCCGTCAGGGCCGTCAGGTAGACCAGTAGGAACAGCGCGGCATGGACCAGCTGCAGCTCCCGGACTTCTGAGAAACTCATCAGGAGGAATTCTGTCACCGTGGAGACGTTGGGCATTTTGGGAGGCAGCATTTATTTCTGTACGTGATGAGTGAACAGCAAAAGTTAGAGTCAATTGATGGGATGAGTGCAGGAATTGGCAGGACACTTGCTAGTAATTATGGAGAGGAGACAGTTATTGAATTCAAAATGATATTTGAGTTCACCGTGGAGACACTGAACATTTCTGGGAAATGGTGTCGACTCCCTGAAAAGGAAGATGGAAGGAAGACTTCAATTTACAGACAATGATGTCGGGGGTGAAGGAATAAGTATAAAGCAATCAATTTTATTTATTGAGTACCCACGGAGGACACAGTAATAGTACATGTGATCACTGCCCCCAAGGAAATTACATTCTATTGAAAGCACCGAGCTATGAACTGTGTAGAAACAGGGTGCTATTGGGAGGAACTCAGGCCCGGGAGTCAGAGAACCTGGCTTCTAGTTCCAACTGTACGACTTGACGGCTGCATAGCCATGGGAGAGTGATTTAATTTCTCTTCGCCTCAGTTTTCTCAATTGTAAAATGATGATTCGATACCTTTTTTCCCTCCTACTTAAGTCTGTGAATCCTTCAAGGGACATGGCTGTGTTCTTTCAGATTGTCCTGAATCTCCCCCAGCACTTAATACGTTGCTTGGAACGTTGTACACACTTAATAACTATCAAGAGTATTATTTGTGGTTGAGGAGACTGAAACTAAAATGAATATGGGATAGGAGAGGTCAGAGAACATAAAGATATGAACATAACTGCAGTGAAATGTTTTCGGTGGTTTTAGAGTTAAACAAGAATTGCCTTTATACATAAATTCATCCATTTAGTGGAGATAGAATTAGCCTGGTAGACAGAAGGACCCTAATTCTAATCATGTCCGCGCCCCTTGTCTGTTGTATAACCTAGGGCAAGTAACTTACCTTCTCTGTGCCTCAGTTACCTCATCTGCAATTTGGGGTTTATGACTGAAAGCAACATGTGGGACATAGACTGCGTCCAACCTGATTATTTGTACCCACCCCAGTGCTTAGTACAGTACCTGGAATATAATAAGTACGTGCCAATACCTTAAGACAAACAACAAAAATAAAACCCACATATACACTAAACTGATTCAATTTGCTCAATATCTGCATTCACACGTGGACTCACAGAAACACAAGAATACATCATTCAGCGGTTCAGTGGAAAGAGTACAGGCTTTGGAGTCAGAGTCATGGGTTCAAATCCCGGATTTGCCAACTGTCAGCTGTGAGACTTTGGGCAAGTCAATTAACTTCTGTGGGCCTCAGGTATCTCATCTGTAAAATGGGGATTAAAACTGTGATCTCCCCGGAACATCCTGATCACCTTGTAACCACCTCCGTGCTTAGAACAGTGCTTTGCACATAGTAAGCACTTAACAAATACCATTATTATTATTATTATTATTATTATTATTATTATCATTATTATTATCATTATTATTATTATCCCTAGAGCATCGCTCAGCCTACATCTTCCCCTCTCCTCAGCCTTCACTCAGGACAAGTTGTGTCTTTTCATAAGCAGCAAAAACTCACAATCGGCTTGAAGGTTTTCTGCCCTATGACTGCACTTCACTCCAGTCCATCGTTCATCACGTCTTCTCTGCTCTCAAAGCAACTTTCTAGTTGTTACTCACAATCTACTCTCCCGTCTCCATCCTAGCCTGGAAATCCCACTCCTATCCACTTAAAATCAGAGAGAGCACAGGTCTTCCCGAATTCTGAGCACTGCTAAAATCCCTCCTCCTCCAACAAGCTTTCCCATTCATTCCCATCCCTCTAAATCCACTTCACCTAAATCAAGCACGACTTAACTCATTTCCATCCTCATTTAGTTGCCAACTTGAACTTCCCAAGCGCTGAGTACAATGCTGTGCACACAGTCAGCGCTCAATAAATACGATTGATTCATTGATTGATTTAGTGGAAAAAGCATGGGTCCAGGAGTTCTCTTCTTGACTGTGACCTCCTTGTAGGTAGCATGCACATCTACCAGCTCTGTTGTATTGTACTCTCCCAAGCTTAGCTTATTGGTAGTAAGGGGATTTGGGTTCTAATCCTGCCTCTCTCCTTTTGCTGCTCTGGAACCTTGGTCAAGTTTCTTCACTTCTCTGAACTTCTGTTTCCTTAGCAGTAAAATGGCACATTGCATATTCATCTTTCATTCTTTCTTTCCTTCTAGAAGAGGCAGGGAATGTGTCTGTTATGGTGTTCTAAAATGGATAGAGCACAGGCTAGGGAGTCAGAAGAAGTCAGAAGGAGCTGTGTTCTAATTCCGGCTCCGCCTCATGTCTGCTGTGTGACCATGGTTATTTAATGTCTCTGAACCTCAGTTACCTCATCTGTAAAACTGGGGTTAAGATGGTGAGCCCCATGTGGAACAAGGACTGTGCTTAACTTGTATCCACCCCAGCGCTTAGGAAAGTGCTTGGGACATAGTAAGAGCTTAATAACTACTACTACCATTATTATGACTCTCCAAGTGCTTAGTGTGTACACTAAGCTCTGAATAAATATGATTCAAGATTACTTGACTGATAGTAAAATATACTGTGTCAA
The DNA here is from genome assembly GCF_015852505.1 of Tachyglossus aculeatus. Lineage (NCBI taxonomy): Eukaryota > Metazoa > Chordata > Mammalia > Monotremata > Tachyglossidae > Tachyglossus > Tachyglossus aculeatus. Next base: position 36,557,578 of record NC_052082.1, read on the forward strand.
CGTAGCCCAGCCAGCTGGAAAGCCCATGAAGGCAGGGATTCCAACCTTTCCAGCTATTTGTTTTCTTCCAACATTTGGGAAAAAACTCTTACAGGGAGGAATTGTTAATAGTGCCAGTGGCAGTCCAAAGCTGGTCACACTCTCTCAGCCCGGCATGTCATTTACCATCTGCATGGGATTCTGGGACCCAAGAAAGCCCAAAATGACTGTCCATAGTGCTGACACAGTGCTGGAGCACGTTAGTCTGGCAGGTAGTTGGCATGGTAGCAGCATGGCAAAGTGGAAAGAGCATGGGCTTGGGAGCCAGAGGTCATGGGTTCTAATCTCGGCTCTGCCACTTGTCAGCTGTGTGACTTTGGGCAAGTCACTTACCTTCTCTGGCCTCAGTTACCTCATCTGTAAAATGGACACAAAGAATGTGAGCCCCACGACCTTGTATCCCCCCCCAGCGCTTAGAACAGTGCTTTGCATATAGTAAGAGCTGAACAATTGCCATCATTATTATGGTAGCGAGGTTTGAGGAGGAAGGAAGAGAGGTGTGTGATTGTTGGGGGTTACTGAACTGGGAAGCACCTCCCCTCCTGCTAGCACCATTGCCCCGCTGGGAGCCGCGGCCCTGGTCCGAACCCCACTTAGGCCCCATCACTTCCATCCTCATCTTCGTTCCCCTCGCCCCTCCATTCCACTCACCCCCGGTCACACTCATCAGGGCAGCGTGGGGCTGGGGTTCGCTGACCTCTGCAGAGCTGGGCTGGTCCCTACTTTCACCTCAGATTCCTGAGTTCAGTCAGCCAGAAAGGAACATAGAGGAGCCCTCGGTCCCTCTCCATTCCCCCTCAGACTCTGAGAAGCTCTCCAGTCGGACTCTGATCCCTGTAGATAAAGCAGGAGCTGCTCCGAGGGGGTCCCTGGAGGATGGCTCGGGGCCCTGCCGAGGGACCTCAGGGCCTGGACAAGTCAAGTACCCTCTAGTCACGTGGTTTCTGAGACTGCTGGGAGACAAGAGCATGCCCTTTGCAGCATCAGCGATGGTGCCGGCTCTCGGGGTTCCCGTGGAAACAGCAGCAGCTGCATCCCAGCATCCCAACGGTTCCCGTTTTCAACGACAGTCTTTAGCCACTGTGAACGGTTTCACCTTTGTCTAATTCACAACCTGGAACACTCAATCTGTCAGTCAATCGGTTGAAGGCCTGTTCTCATTGACTATATAAACTGTACTGAATCAAGCGTTCATCCACTTTCTCATCTTTCCCGTCTCTCCTTCCTCCCCTACATAATTTATTCTGTGTCTGTCACCCGCATTAGATCATAATCTCCTACAGAGGAGGAACAATGCAATTTTATCTCTTTTCACCTCTCTTGAGAACTTACTACAGTGATTTGCACCCAGCATGTGGTCAATAAATACCACTGATAATAATAATAGTAATACTTATGGTCTTTGTTAAGCACTTACTATGTGCAAGGCACCCTTCTAAGTGTTGGAGTAGATACAAGGTAATCAGGTTGGACCCAGTCCCTGTCCCACATGGGACTCACAGTCTCAATCCCCATTTTACAAGTGAGGTAACTGAGGCACAGAAAACTGAAGTGATTTGCCCAAGGTCACAGGGCAGACAAATAGCTGAGCTGGGATTAGAACCCACGACCTCTGTCTCCCAGGCCCGTGTACTGGGTGGATGGACGGATGGATAGATAGATGAATGGTTGGAAGGGTTAATAGATGGAGGGAAGAAAAGACAGATTGACTAGAGAGGATGCAGTTGACAAGAAAGATGGAGCTGCAGTCACCTTTTCTTCCCTTCTCCCATACCACCTCCCATTTCCCAACTTTCATTCCCAACCCCAGAGTCTTTCTAAAAAGCATATCTTTATATTTTCATAATCGTTACTAATAATGATACCATTATACATAATAATAATAACAACAATAATAATAATGGCATTTGCTAAGCGCTTACTATGTACCAAGCACTGTTCTAAGCTCCGGGGGAGATACTAGGTAATCAGGTTGTCCCACGAGGGGCTCACATTCTAAATCCCCATTTTACAGATGAGGTAACTGAGGCACAGAGAAGTTAAGTGACTTCCCCAAAGTCACACAGCTGACAAGTGCCAGCTGTGTTGATTGAATTTATTAAGAGGTTGTGTGCCTAAAATGTTCCACGTGCTGGAGTAGAAACAAAAAATCGGTTCAAACACAATTCCTGTCCCACAGGGACTCAGAGTGTAAGAGCAAGAGAGATTTTAGGGATGTTAAATCACTGTCCCTAGGTCACACAGCAAGCCGGTAGCAGAGTTGGCATCAGAACATGAGACTCAATCAATCAATCAATCAATCAAACATATTTACTGAGCACTTACTCTGGGCCCAGCACTGCACTAAGCCCTTGCAATATATAACAGAGTTGGTAAACACGTTCCCTGCCCACATTGACCTTATAGCCTAGAGCGATTCCTATTCTTTTAGGCCATGATCAAAGTTTTTTTAAAAAATGATGATATTTGTTAAGCACTTGCAATGTGGCAAGCACTATTCTAAGCACAGTGGGGTAGATACAAGGTAATCGGGTTGTCCCATGTGGGGTTCACAGTCTTAATCCCCATTTTTCAAATGCAGTAACTGAGGCACGGAGAAGTTACGTGGCTTGCTTAATGTCACACAGAAGACATGTGGCCGAGCAGGGATTAGAACCTCCCCAAAACAGGATTTACTATACTGAGCACTTGGGAGAGTACAGTGCAAAAGAGTTGTTAAGCACATTGCCTGCCCACTGTGAGCTTGCAGTCTACAAGGACTCTCCTTCCCATAGGCCATGATGCCTCCCCAAAACTGGATTGTCAGTCATACTTCAGTCTTAGCCGCCTCCCTCCCAGCCTTTGACAATTCATCAACGTGCAGTGTTGTCTGTGAACCCAGTAGGATAGATAAGTATCTGGCAAGGTCCAAGGGCAATTCCTCGGTAAAGTGGTGGTGTGAGATTATTTGGACAAGGAAGGAGACATTTTGTCGGAGAGCAGGGGCTGGGTGAATGACCCTTTTAGGATGCTACCCATGGCGGCCTTCATGTCCCGGTTCCTCCGGCTGTAGATGAGGGGACTCAGGGCCGGGGGCACCACCGTGTAGAAAACGGACACCAGCAGGTCCACGATCAAGGAGGATTCTGAGGGCAGCTTTATACTAACAAATTAACCCATAGAGAGGAAAGCAGTGACGACAATGAGGTGAGGCAGGCAAGTAGAGAAGGCTTTGGCCTGGCCCTCGGCGGCCAGCATCCTCAGCACGGCCCCGAAGATGCGCACGTATGAGACAGCGATGGAAATGAAGTAGACGACACCTAAGGCTGCCCCAGATATCACGGTCGTGTCGATGGCAATGTGCTTCTCGGAGGATGTGATCTTCAGCAATGCGGGGATGTCGCAGAAGGACAGGGAGAACTTCCCAGCTGAACACATTCCTGCAGACAGGCCCGTGCTGAGCCAGGAAGTGGCAGCCATCTTCCCAAAGGACCCTCGAGCTCTGCCGACCTCGTAGCTCAGGGGGAGACAGATGGCAGCGTAGCGGTTTTAGGTCTTCACCGTGAGGACAGACAGCTCTGAGCTGCCAACCCAGACCACGGAGAAGACCTGGACGGCACAACCCGCTAGGGAGATGGATGTCTTGTTGCTCAGGGTGTTCTGGATAGATTTGGGGATGGTGACGGAGATGTTGCAGAGGTCAAGGACGGACAGGTGCCTGATTTAGAAGGACGTGGGGGTGAGGAAGCGCTGGTCGAGGGTGGTAATGGTGATAATGAGGAGCTTCCCCATCAGGGCTGCCAGGTAGACCAGGAGGAACAGTGCCGCCTGGACCAGCTGCAGCGCACGGACCACGGAGAAACCCAGCAGGAGGAGTTCCTTCACCATGGAGATGTTGGTCATTGGTAGATGATGATGACGACCTGCACAGGACAAAGATCTTGAAGAGGTGAAGAAATCAACAGGAATTTTGCCGGTGAGTCTATGGAAGGAGAAGCTTATGGTATGTTGGAAGAGTGTTATCAATTACAAAATGACCTAGGAACTTGGTAAAAGACTTCCACGTAACTAGGAGCCACGTAACTAGGAAGGAATTCCAAAGGAGGATTGACACCATAATTCTCCAAGTGGGGACAACAAGATAACAAAGATATAAGATGGGAAAGCAGTCATGGTAATAATAGCAGTAATAGCAGCAAAAGCCCTTCTAGAAGTTGCAGTATCAATCAAGCAATTGGGAAATCGTATTTCTGATCATTTACTGTGTGCAGAACACTGTACTAAATACTTGGGAGAATACAATGTAACAGAGTTGGTAGACATGTTCCCTCCCCACAACAACCTTACAGTCGAAAGGGGTATAAAGATGTTATTATAAAATAAATTGTGAATATGTACAGAGATGGTAAGCACATTGTGAGTAGGGAGTGTGTGTTACATTGTTATATTGTATTCTCCCAACCACTTTAGTATAGTACTCTACACACAGAGCTCTGCTCTGAGCTCAATAAATATTCATTAATTCATTCGTATTTACTGAGCGCTTACTGTGTGCAGAGCACTGTACTAAGCTGATTGACTGACTGGTAATAGTAATAACAGTGGTTATTGAGCCCCCCGTGGTCACTAAAAGCCAGGATATACCAACCCTACAAGGCACCCTGAAGCACAAAATTCATTCTCACCCACAAAATTACAGCCAAACATACATGTATCCAAACACATAATGCCGTCACAAGTATTCCCGCTCACTCACAGACCGGGGTTCTCCCACACAACGGACAGTCGCACAGAGGTAATCGTATTTATTGAGCACTTACTTTTTGCAGAGCTCTGTGCTAATCACTTGCGAGAGTGAAATACAAATAAGCAGGTAGACGCATACACCCATAAGCGCATCTAGTCTCTCATTCAGCTCTACCGTGACCCCCAATCCTGTTCCCTAGGGTGAAATGGAGAACATTCCCAACTGTTCCCTACCAAGATGTATCCCTTCCCTAAAGTCTGGGATTTGCTCCATGATTCTCCTACCCTGCCCTAAGTGCATACACACAGGCGCGCGCGCACACACACACACAAACACTCACACACACACACACACAGCTGCAGGGCCAGAGAATCCGATTGCAGCTGTCTCAGTACAAGGAAAATGAACTGCAGAGTGAAGTCTGGTTAAGCAGTGAAGGGTCTGGCGTGGGACCCCAATTACATCCGTCAACTCGGTCTTGGCAGAGTGCTGGGAGAAAAGATTAATCGATGGTATTTACTGAGTGCTTACTGTGTTTGGAGCACTGGACTAAAGCGTTAAGGAGAGGACAATCCAACAGAGTTGGTAGACACGTTTCCTGCCCATAACATGCTGACAGTCCAGGGGGATGGATGGAAGATGGGGCATTGACGAAGGGGCGACAAAGAGATGATGGAGGGATGACAGAGGGCCGATGGAGGGCCGATGAAGGGCTGTCCGTGAGACGATGAAGGAGCTGTCCTACAACAGACAGCAGATAAGTGCTGGTCCAGGTACAAAGACCGTGCGACTAAGAACCTGAGCAGAGGAAGTGATTCCAGTATTAGTGGCTTGTGCTGTGGCATCTGCCACTGTCTCATCCCTTGTGAAGCCTGTTGTCTGCTCCTGCAAACCCGCCTGCAATGCAGCCCTAATCTGAACTTCAACCTGGGGGCCGAGTGCGAGATTCCCCATAGACTCACTACAGGCTGCTGGCCTTTCCACGCCCCTCCATCCCCACACCCCAGCGCAGACTCACCAGGGCAGCGTGGGGCTGGGGGTCGCCGACCTCTGCCATGCTGGGCTGGTCCCCTCTTCTCCCCTCGGATTCCTGGGTTCGGTCAGCCAAGGAGGGACAACGAGGAGTCCTCATCCCCTTTCCACCCTCCCACGGATACTGAGGTGCTTCTCTAGACAGACCCCATCCCCAAAGATAAAGCTGGCGCAACTCTGAGGGGAATGCCTGGAGGACCGGATCGGGGCCCTACCCAGGGACCTCGGGGCCCAGGCGACAAGAGAACCCTCTGGTCACGTGGTTCTTGGTCCTTGAAACTGGTCTACAGGATGAAATATCGTCTCGGACATTTTTCTGCCGTCTGCCTCCTTGTTTTCAGTTTCTCAGTTTCTCAGTTTCTGCTTTCCATTCAGTAGTTGTTTGGGTCATCTGTTGTTGCTCATTCTCCTTTCATCACTCACTCAATCAATCAATCGATAGTATTTATTGCATATTTACTCTGTGCGGAACTCTGATCACCACCCCACATAGTAGTGTTCAGGTGAGTATAACTTTGTGCTGGGAGACTGACTACCATTGAGAACTTCATTGTTCATGGAATTAGTTCAGCACTTACTATGTGTCAAGCACTGTTCTAAGTACAGGGTTAGGTACAAAACAATCAGGTTCCACACGGGGCTCACAGTCTAAGTCGGGGGAGGGACAGGTATTGAGTCCCCATTTTACAGATGAGGCAACTGAAGGATGGAGAAATGAAGTGACTTGCTCAAGGTCACAAAGCACGGAATTGGCAGAGCTAGGATTACAACTCAGGTCCTCTGACATTTGGACCCGTGCCCCTTCCACTAGGCCATGCTGCTTTGCTGATCTTTTCTTGTGGTTTGAGAGTTAGTCCTGAATAATTAGTGGTGCTTGTGGAACTCTGCTTCAGAAGATGTGCTTGGTGCCTGGATGGTTTAGTGGATAGAACATGGGCCCAGAAGTTAGAGGACCAGGGTTGTCATTCTAACTCTGCCAATTCCCTGGTATGTGAGCTTGGGCAAGTCACTTCATTTCTCCACCCCTCAGTTGCCTCATCTGTAAAATGGGGACTAAGACCACGAACCCCAGGAGGGACAGGGACTATGTCCAAACATATTATCTTGTATCTACCAAAGTGCTTAGTACAATGTCTGTCACAAAGGAAGTGCTTAACAAATACCAGTTTGAAAATAACAACACAAAAAAGCATTAATTTATCAATCTGAATGCCAGTGAAAAAACAAAAACAAAACAAAAACCAATTACTCACACAGGGGGAAATTACTTTTGTTTCAGCCATACTATGTGTGTGCATGTGCGCGCGTGCACACACACACATTTAGACATGAAACACTGTAAAGACATGCAAAAATAGGAGCAAGATACATTCTGCAACGTGGTAATTGGGCAGTGTAAAGTTCAGAAGTTTGAGGTCGGGTTCCAAGTGAAGGAGATGAGTCCATTCAGGACCTAATCCCCCACCGATGACATTATTTCTCGGGGAAAATCACTTCCGACTGACAATGGTACGACTTTGAGTGTCACCTTCCATTAAGACTTGTGCCCTCTTTCGAAGGGTGACCTTCAGCTCAGGAGGCAGAAGACGAATCTAGCCTGACACAGTCTGTGGAAATGAGGAGCTTGTTCTAAATAAGTGTTATACATGGTTTTCCATTCTTCTAGGGTGGTCTGTTGGTGAAACACACAAAGATCCGGTCTCTGAAAGATGCTGGGGTGAGTTACTGTGGCCATGGAAACTCCAGCAGGCAAATAATGGTGACTTCACATTCCCAAGATGGAAGCCATTCCCTGCCTAGCCCTCTCCACTGAGTGGCCTTCATGTCCCTGTTCCTCAGGCTGTAGATGAGGGGGTTCAAGGCGGGAGGCAGCTTGGTGTAGAACGCGGACATCAGCAGGTCCAGGACTGAGGGGGAATCTGAGGGTGGCTTCAAGAAAGCATAGAAACAAGTGATGACAAAGAGAGTGACGACGGCGGCTGACATCCTCAACACGACCCGGAAGATTCGCGTGTATGAGACGATGATGAGAATGAAGCAGACGACAGCTAACATTAAGCCAGATGTAATGCTCACGTCAACGGCGACGTGGTCCTCGGATCAGGTATCTTCACCGGGGAGGTGACATCGCAGAAAAACTGCTGGAGGACTTTCGGCCCACAGAAGGACAGGGAGAAGGTCAAAGCTGAAAACAAGACTCCAAGCAGTGAGCCACAAGGCGGCCTCCATCTTCCCACAAGCCACTCTGTTCATGAAGGCCTCGTAACCCAGGGGGAGGCAGATGGCGGCATGGCAGTCATAGGACATCACCGTGAGGAGAAATTATTCTGCCTCTACAAAAAGGAAGTCACCAGACAGACCTGTGCTGCACAGCATAGTAAGGAGATTTCTCTACGGTTGGTCAGAGCATTATGGATGGATTTGGGGACGGTGTTGGAGAGGTAGCAGAGGTTAAGGACAGACTGGTTCCTGAGAAAGAAGTACATGGGGGTGTGGAGGCGCCTGTCGAGGGTGGTGACGGTGACGATAAGGAGATTCCCCATCAGGGCCACCAGGTAGACCAGGAGGAACAGCGCGGCGTGGACAAGCTGCAGTTCCCGGGCCTCCGAGAATCCTAGCAGGAGGAATCCCCTCACGGCCATGCAGTTGACCATTTCCCAAAGATTGCTGAGACCATCTACAAAAGCAATTAGGAGGAAGATATTTCAGAGCCTCAACAGAAAATGACAGTCAAATCAATCCATCAATGGTATTTATTGAGCATTTACTTTGTTCAGAGCACTATACTAAGCAATTGGGAGAGTGTAATATAGCGGAATTGGCAGACATATTGGCTATAGACGAGGAGCTTACAGGCTAGAGGGGGAGAAATACATTGAAATACATTTCAAATATGTACATAAGTGTTATGGGGATGTGAGTGGGCAGAATAAAGGGTGTAAATCCAAGTGCAAGGGCAAGGCAGAAGGGAGAGCAAGTAGAGAAAATGAGGGCTCTGTTGGGAAGAGCCTCTTGGAGGCGATGTGATTTTATTAAGTCTCTGAAAGTGGGGAAAGTGATGGTCTGTCACAGTAGACAGCGAGGCCTAGTTGAAAGAGCAAGGGCTTGAGAGTCAGAAGGACCTGGGATCCAGTCCTGGCTCTTCCACGTGCCTGTTGTGTGACCTTGTGCAAGTCACTTGACTTCTCTGGGCCTCAATTCCCTCATCTGTAAATTGGGGTTTAAGCCCATGAGCCCCACGTGCAGCAGGGACCATGTCCAACCTGAGAACCTTGAATCTTCCCCAGCGCTTAGAACAGTGCTATCATATACAATAATAATAATAATAATGATAATAATAATAATAATTATTATTATTATATGAAGAGGGAGGGAGTTCCAGGCCAGTGGAAGGGCATGGGCTAAGGGTCAGTAGCGAGATAGATGAGACCAAAATACAGTCAGTAGGTTGGTTTTACATGACCCAAATGTGTCGACATGAGAAGCTGTCCCTCTTAATCTTCAACCTTTAGTCAGAAGGAAACCAAAATCAATCGATCAAATATCTTGACCACTTACTATGTTGCTGAGCGCAACGAAATACATTATCTCTCACCAGATGTAGCCTCCTGTTTCATGGCAAATTTGATGTGGGAGAGCCTTTTATCTCCCATCTGAGCTTAACCCTCCTTCAGTTGTCAGTGACTGCCCTCTCAAAGGACCGTGTCTAATGTAGCCACCATTGTTCTCTTCCACAGAATTGAGCATGGTGCTCTTCAGATAGTAGGTGCTTAGTAAAAACCACTGAATGGCAGACATTATGAGCCCTGACCATGTTTCTCCACTCCTAAAGAACGTCCAGTGGTTGTCCATCCACCTCTGCGTCAAACAGAAACTCCTCACCATCATCTTTACAGCTCTCAATCACCTCTCCCCCTCCTATCCCTCCTCACTACTCTCCTACTACAAGCCAGCCCGCATACTTCCCTCCTCTAATGCCAACCTATTCACCCTACCTCCATCTCTTCTCTTTCACCAACGACCTGTTTTCCAGGTCCTGTCTCTTGCCTGGAATATCCTCCCTTTTCATAGCCGACATTCACTCTCCCCACCTTTAAAATCTTATTAAAATCACATCTCCAAGAGGTCTTCCTACACTAAGTCCCGATTTCCTCCACTCCCACTCCCTTTCGTGTCGCCCTTCACTTGATTTGCCCCTTTTATTCACCACTCTCTCGATCCCACAGCACTTATGTATAGATCCATAACCTATGCATTTCTATTAATGTTTGTCTCCCCTCCTATACTGTAAGCTCCTTACTGGCAGGAAATATGCCTGCCAACCTTATATTTTACTTTCCCAAGCCCTTAGTACGGTGCTCTCCACACAGTAAGTGCTCAGTGAATATGATCGATTGGCCACCCAGAACGTTTGTCACCGACCAATCCCCGTCCACCCCCTCCACCCACCCCAGAGATCCAGTGGATGGTGAGTCATGGAGATGCCCGGGGGAGAAATCGGTTTTACAAAGGGAGATGTGAGGAGATTCTAGTTCTCTGTCACCGGCGGCTCCCCTGTAAGACCCGCAACCCATCCGTGTTCTCCCCGGCCTAGACTCACTGATCAGGCTGTAGCGAGCATGCTCTAGGCTCTGTTGTCCTTCAACCGTCCCTCGTCCTCTCAGCTCCCGGACGTCGGCCACAGGAGGATCTCCAGGAGGTGTGCGGGGTCGCGGCTCTTCTTGCTTCCTGCTTGGAGCGTGTTGGCTCTTGGTGAATCCGGGCCTTTCCGAAAAAGCTCCCTGCTGCTCCTGCGGGACTCCCCCCGGGGGACGGGTCACACACCTTGGGCAGAGGGGCCTCATTATGTCCTGTTGGGGCCTGGCTCCCCAGGGGCCCGGCACTGCTGAGGACATTGGGGACCTTAGGTGGGGTAGTGGCCCTTCTCCAGGTGATTACCCAACGTCACACTGGCGTGCGTTGCACAGGGAGAACCTCCCGAGTAACTGCGTAGATGACAATGAGTTGTCCATCTTGGTTATTTGTCAGTGACCCACTGGCTTCATCCGCTTCACCGCTGTGGGGTGGCCATTTTAAAATGGTTTGGATGTACTAGTCCTCCCTCCTCCAGGTCTCCCTTTAACCCTCCCACTCCTGGTCCCGCTTGGTACCCTCCCTGCCCTCTCTAAAATTATGCTCCTTCTGTCAACTGCCACCCGCCTCACTTCTCCCCACTCTTCTACCCACAGCTCCATTCACTGTCCAGCACCAGCCCCTTTGCCCCTCCTGCATCCAATTATTATTCTTATTATTATTGTTATTATCATTATCATTATTATTATTATTATTCCTGTTCTTGTTAATCGCTCACTAGATGCCAAGCACTGTTCTAAGCTCTGGGATAGATACAAGTGAAATACAGCAGGAGGAATCCCATCACCGTGGAGACGTTGGACATGTCATGCAAGATGTCCTTGGGCATCATGTGATAGGACCTGATTTCAGACAGAGATGAAAAACATTCAGGGAGAAACTCACATGGCAAGATATTGACCTTTTCTGGGGATGAACCTCAATCAATCCATTAATCAATCAGTGGTATTTATTGAGCTCTTACTGTGTGCCGAGAAACAAGGATTATAGCAAAATTGAATGCATCAACAAGCTCTTACTGTCAGGATTTTTAAAGGCATTTGTTAAGTGCTTACTATGTGCCGAGCACTGTACTAAGCACTGAGGGGGATACAAGCAAATCGGGTCTGACACGGGGCTCACAGTCTTAATCCCCATTTTACAGATGAGGTAACTGAGGCACAAAGAAGTGAAATGACTTGCCCAATGTCACACACCAGATAAGTGGCAGAACTTGGAGTAATAATAATAATACTAATAATAATAGTATTTCTTAAGCGCTTAATATGTGCCAAGCACGGTTCTAAGCACTGGGGTAGATACAAGGTAATCAGGTTGTCCAATGTAGGGCTCACAGTCTTCATCCCCATTTTACAGTTGAGGTAACTGAGGCACAGAGATGTTAAGTGACTTGCCCAAAGTCACACAGCTGACAAGTGGCAGAGGCGGGATTAGAACCCAAGTCCCCTTGACTCCCGGGACCATGCTCTTTCAACTAAGTGACACTGCTTTTAATTTAGAGAAATTGTGACTCTGACTCTGGTCATCTCAGTTTCCTATTGAAATTTCCCTCACCTTTCCCCTGCCCCACTCTGGAGTCACCGGGCCTGTCCTGGGCTGGAGAGCATCTACCTCTGCTGAGAGAGAGGCTCATTCCATCTCGTCGGTCCTGGACTCTTGTGGCGGTGACAGGAAGTTCTGGGCGAGGGATGAGAGCTGTCAGTATCCTCGTTTTCTGGTTGGCTGTGCTGTCCTCTCAGGCGACGGCCCGGTTATTTCCTGGGGGATTCCCCGTAGGAGGACGGGTCCGGGGCTCCGCTGAGAGAGCTGACTGCCCGGGAATCTCAGAAGGTTGGGATCGTGGGCTCCCTGTGGTCCCGGCCCGCACAACCTAAATGACTGTTCAGTCCCACGTGGTTCCCACTCTGGGTCTCCTTCCTATGACAATATCAACAGACTAATCATCAATCCCTTTCTGTGATTAATACTAGCGCTCTGGTTAAGCTCTGAGGTTTGGAGCTTCATCCCATGCCATCCCATACTAAGCGCTGGAGTGGACAAGAGCAAATTGGGTCAGACATGTCCCTGTCCCAGATGGGCTCACAGTCTCAAACCCCATTTTCCAGATGAGGGAACCGAGGTCCGGAGAAGTGAAGAGACTTGCCCAAGGTCACACAACAGAAAGGTAGCAGAGCCAAGATTTGAATCCAGGTCATTCTGACTCCCAGGTTCATGTTCTATCGAGCTCTTAGTACAGTGCTCTGCACACAGTAAGCACTCAATAAATACGATTGATTGATTGATTGATTGATTGACTAGACCACGCTGCTTCTCTGAGTTTTATTTTGTTTATAATCTCAAGCAATCGGTTCATCGCTTAATCAGCTGCATTTTCAGAAGTCTTCTGATTGCAGGTCTAGGGAGAACGAGAAATGACTTTAAATGCATCCTAAGACTCTCTCCCGGACTGGCTTGGGGGATCAACCCAGAGAAGCAGTATGAAAAGCAGCATGGTTTAGTAGGCTTGGGAGTCAGAGGACGTGGATTCTAATCCCAGCTCCGCCTCTTGTCTGCTGCGTGACCTTGGGCAAACCACTTAACTTCTTTGGGCCTCAGTTACTTCATCTAGAAAACGGGCATTAAGACTGTATACCCCAGGTTGAACAACCTGATTACATTGCATCTTCCCCAGCGCTTAGAACAGTGCTTGTCACATAGTAAGTGCTTAATAAATGCAATTATTTTTAATGTTGTCATTATTATCCGTTTGGCAGGGGCTGAGGGGTTCTGAGAACCGGGTGATGGGAACGAATCACTGATACTGGCTGGGTGGACACAACGGGAAAATGCCTGGTTTCAGAAGGAATAGGTTGGAGCCTAGGGTTCATCCTCTTAGATCTCAGAGCTAAGACACTGTACCAAACTGGGGTGAGGAGCTCAGTGCATTCTCTCCTCTGAATGTCCCTGTCCCGTTTCAAAATATCTCAGTGATTGAAAATAGGGAAATAATCTGTCAGCCCAAATTTCCTACTCCACGCTTCCAATCCATCAGAGCATAGCTTTTCCCATATTCAAAGTCCCTCCGTCATCCAACCACTTCCAGGATGCCTCACACGATTCTTTTTTCTTCTCCCTAAGTCATTTTCTCCCAACTACCCATGAGCATCTTAGACCACTTTTCCATTTTTGCACTCACACCCACCATTATAGTTTTGTACATAGTGGCTTTTATAAAATGAACTCTTTAAGCACACAGTCATCTTTTTACCAGTCTTTCTATTCTCTTCTTCATCCTCTGATTAATTGATTCTGTTTCTATCTCCCCTTTGAGATTTTAAGCTCTGGGAAAGAAGGGATGGTGTTTCATTTATTTTGATCTCACTGAAGGGTTCACTACAGTACTTTACACCCAGGATGCATTTAACAAATACCGTTTTTTGACGGATGGACGGATTGATAGATAGATGGTTCAGTTGAAAGAACCCGGGCTTTGGAGTCAGATGTCAGGGGTTCAAATCCCAGCTTCGCCACTTGTCATCTGTGTGACTTTGGGCAAGTCACTTAACTTCTCTGAGCCTCAGTTACCTCATCTGTAAAATGGGGATGAAGACTGTGAGCCCCCCGTGGGACCTTGTAACCTCCCCAGTGCTTAGAACAGTGCTTTGCACATAGTAAGCGTTTAATAAATGCCATTATTATTATTTATTATTATGGGCTGTTGGATGGATGGATGGATGGATGGATGGATGGATGGAAGGATGGAAGGATTGTGTGGGTAGATGGATGAATAGATGGTTGGCTGTTTGGACGGGTAGAATGTCTACTGTGTGAAGTTAGGCAACGCACTTTACTTCTCTGTGCCTCAGTTATCTCATCTGTAAAATCGTAATTGAGACTGTGAGCACCACGTGGGATAGTGACTGTGTAAAACCTGATTAGCTTATATCAGCCCCAGCACTTAGTACAATGTCTGGCACGTAGTAAGCACTTAACAAATACCACTGTTATAATTATTAGGGAAGGATGGTTGGGTGGATGGCTGGTTGGATGGATGGATGGACAGACAGATGGGTGAAGAGACAGATGGACGGATGGATGATGGATGAACGAATGGATTCAAGGTAAGGATTTGCTCTGTAAAATTCATTCATCCATTCATTCAATCGTACTTATTGAATGCTTACTGTGTGCAGAGCACTGTACTTAGCCCTTGTAAAGTACAATTCAGGAAGAAATAGAGACAATCCCTGCCCACAACGGGCTCACAGTCTAGAAGGGGGAGACAAGCATCGAAACAAGTAAACAGGCACTCAAATGTGGGGGACACTTTCATTTATTCATTCATTCAATCGTATTAATTGAGCGCTTACTGTGTGCAGAGCACTGTATTAAGCACTTGGGAAGTACAAGTTGGCAACATATAGAGACGGTCCCTACCCAACAACGGGTTCACCCTTCTCCCTTGTCATCCTCCGATTTTTTGATTTTCATAGTCACCAAGAGTGATCTTAAAATTCATAGAATTACTGTTATTATCAGTAGTAGTATCAACATTATCATTATTGAATTTATTAAGAATTTACTTGCAAATACTGCCAGGTGCTGGAGCAGAACCAAACTAATCAGATCGGACACGTTTCTGGACCCACAGGGGCTCAGATTGTGAAAGAGAGAGCACATATTGAATCCCGATTTTACAGAGACCCAAAGAGGTTACGTGGGTGGACCAAGGTCATACAGCAGGCCGGTGGCAGAACCGGGTAGACTTTTCCAATCTCATGACTCCCAGCCACGTGCTCATTCCCCTAAGGCAAGTTGCTGCCCAATCAATTACTTCTCAGTCACTTATTCATTCAGTCAGTCACATTCATTTAGTGCTTACCGCGTGCCAAGCACTGTACTAAGGAGGTAAGGGCAGGGTGCCGAGCAGCGCAGCTCAGTAGAAAGAGCACGGGCTTTGGAGTCAGAGGTCATGGGTTCGAATCCCAGCTCCACCACAAGTCTGCTGTGTGACCTTGGGTAAGTCACTTAACTTCTCTGTGCCTCAGTTACCTCATCTGTAAAAATGGGGATTAAGACTGTGAGCCCCACGTGGGACAACTTGATCACATTGTATCCCCCCAGCGCTTAGAACAGTGCTTTGCACATAGTAAGTGCTTAACAAATGCCTTCATTATTATCATTATTATTATTCAGCGCTTTGAACAGTGCTCTGCACATAGTAAGCGCTTAACAAATGCCATCTTTATTATTTATTCATTCAGTCAGTCACATTCATTTAGTGCTTACTGCGTGCCGAGCACTGTACTAAGCTCTTGGAAAGTACCATTCTGAATGAAGAGAGACAATCCCTGCCCACACCGGGTTGACAGTAACACACGTCTAATTAGCCTCTGTCCAAGACGTTAACAAATCCTCAGACGCTGGACTTTCTCTTTGGACAGCTCTTTATATGGATACCCCCACGGTCTGAACCCTGATGAGGAATGGGATGGTTCAGCAAAAGGAAACAGATATTTTGTCCCTTAGAGGAGGGAGGAGGTATCTCCCCTTTAGGACTCTCCCCGGGGCAGCCTTCATGTCCCGGTTCCTCAGGCCTGTAGCTTCAGGGCGCGGGGCATCACGGTGTAGAACACGGACATCAGCAGGTCCAGGGTCAAGGGGGAGTCTGACACGGGCTTGAGGTAGAAGAAGACAACCGTAGAGATGAAAACAGTGAAGACGGTGACGTGGGGCAGACAGGTGGAGAAGGCTTTGGTCTGGCCCTCGGTGACTGGCATCCTTAGCATGGCCTGGAAGATGTGCACGTAAGAGATGCTGATGAAGATGAAGCAGATGAAACCTAGAGATACCCGACAGTTGATGCTCACATCGATGGCGACGTGGTCTGCCATTCATTTCCCCCTCCTCCCCCTCTCCATCTCCCCCGCCTTACCTCCTTCCCTTCCCCACAACACCTGTATATATGTATATATGTTTGTACATATTTATTACTCTATTTATTTATTTTACTTGTACATATCTATTCTATTTATTTTATTCTGTTAATATGTTTGGTTTTGTTCTCTGTCTTCCCCTTCTAGACTGTGAGCCCACTGTTGGGTAGGGACCATCTCTATATGTTGCCAACTTGTACTTCCCAAGCTCTTAGTACAGTGCTCTACACACAGTAAACGCTCAATAAATACAATTGATTGATTGATTGATTGACAGTTGACGTTCACATCGATGGCGACGTGGTCTTCGGAGCAGGAGATATTCAACAGGGTGGGGATGTCACAGAAGAACCGCTGTACGATGTTGGACCCACAGAAGCTCAGGGGGAAAGTCGAAGCTGAATACAAGACTCCAAAAAAAAAGCTCCCCGCTGAGCTAGGAGGCGGCTGCCATTTTCCCACAGGCCGTGTTGTTCATGATGAGCTCATAGCTCAGAGGGCGGCAGATGGCGGCGTAGCGGTCGTAGGACATCGCTGTGAGGATTAAAAACTCTGAAGCAACAAACAGGACCACAAGGAAGACCTGAGCAGCACAGCCCAAGAAGGAGATGGAGTTGCAGTTGGTCAAAGAGTTGAGGACATAGTTGGGGACGATGACGGTGATGAGGCAAAGGTCAAGGGCAGATAGGTTCCTATCTGCCCCTGCTCTCTCTCCCTCCCTCCAGGCTCGCATCTCCTCCTGCATTCAGGACATCTCCATCTGGATGTCTGCCCGCCACCTAAAATTCAACATGTCCAAGACTGAACTCCTTGTCTTCCCTCCCAAACCCTGCCCTCTCCCTGACTTTCCCATCACTGTTGACGGCACTGCCATCCTTCCCGTCTCACAGGCCCGCAACCTTGGTGTCACCCTCGACTCCCCTCCCCTCTCTCGTTCACCCCTCACATCCAAGCCGTCACCAAAACCTACCGGTCTCAGCTCCGCAACATCGCCAAGATCCGCCCTTTCCTCTCCATCCAAACCGCTACCCTGCTCGTTCAATCTCTCATCCTATCCCGTCCGGACTACTGTATCAGCCTCCTCTCCGATCTCCCATCCTCCTGTCTCTCCCCACTTCAATCCATACTTCACGCCGCTGCTCGGATTGTCTTTGTCCAGAAACGCTCTGGGCATGTCACTCCCCTCCTCAAAAATCTCCGGTGGCTACCAATCAATCTGCGCATCAGGCAGAAACTCCTCACCCTGGGCTTCAAGGCTGTCCATCCCCTCGCCCCCTCCTACCTCCCCTCCCTTCTCTCCTTCTCCAGCCCAGCCCACACCCTCCGCTCCTCTGCCGCTAATCTCCTCACGGTGCCTCGTCTCTCGCCGTCCCAGCCGTCGACCCCCGGCCCACGTCATCCCCCGGGCCTGGAATGCCCTCCCTCTGCCCCTCCTGCCAAGCTAGCTCTCTTCCTCTCTTCAAGGCCCTACTGAGAGCTCACCTCCTCCAGGAGGCCTTCCCAGACTGAGCCCCCTCCTTCCTCTCCCCCTCCTCCCCCTCTCCATCCCCCCGCCTTACCTCCTTCCCTTCCCCACAGCACCTGTATAAATGTACATATATATTTGTACGTATTTATCACTCTATTTATTTATTTTACTTGTACATATCCATTCCATTTCTTTTATTTTGTTAATATGTTTTGTTTTATTCTCTGTCTCCCCCTTTTCGACTGTGAGCCCGCTGCTGGGTAGGGACCGTCTCACTATGTTGCCAACTTGTCCTTCCTAAGCGCTCAGTCCAGTGCTCTGCACACAGTAAGCGCTCACTAAATACGGACTGACTGACTGAATGCATGCATGAATGAATGGCGCCGGGGCGTCGCCCCGCCGTCTCTATCTCCGCCGGGCTCCCACTAGCCGGCGCCGGAGGACCGGACTCGTCTCCCCCCCGCCTCCCGGACCGGAAGGAGGGCGGGGCGCATGCGCGCGCGCGCGGAGGCCAAGATGGCGGCGGCGGCGGCGGCGGCAGCGGAGGCGGTGAGGCAGGACCTGGCGCAGCTCCTCAACTCCAGCGGCTCGCACAAGGACCTGGCGGGAAAGTGAGTCCCCGTCCCGGGGCCGTGAGGGATGGAGGGACGGAGGAGGGACGGACCCACAGCCCACGGGGCCTCCGCCGGGCCCGGGGACACGCCGGGGAAGGGACTGCCCGAGCGCCCGGCGGCTGCCCCCCTCCTCCCCATCCTTCTGAGGGACGGGAGCGGGGAGGACCCCGGGCGGCAGGGAGGATGGAGGCCGTTGCCACCGTCCCTGTCGTTAGGGTACTTGTTAAGCGCTTACTATGCGCCGGCCACTGCACTGAGCGCCGAGCTGACAGGGCCGACCCAGGTGAAGGGCCTTGCTCTCGTCACTCATTCATCCCTTCGGTCGTATTCATTCATTCATTGGGCCGACCCGGGGGAAGGGTCTTGCTCTCGTCACTCATTCATCCCTTCAGTCGTATTCATTCATTCGTTGGGCCGACCCGGGGGAAGGCTCTTGCTCTCGTCATTCATTCATTCCTTCAGTCGTATTCATCTATTCATTGGGCCGACCCGGGGGAAGGTTCTTGCTCTCGTTATTCATTCATCTCATTCATCCCTTCAGTCGTATTCATTCATTCATTCATTCATTGGGCCAACCCTGGCGAAGGTTCTTTCCCGCATCATTCATTCAGTTGTATTCATTGGGCCAACTCGGGTTACGGTTCCTTCTCTTATCATTCATTCAGTTGTATTTATTCTTTCATCTCATCATTCATTCATTCAGTTGTATTTATTCATTCATTGGCCCAACCCGGGTGAAGGTTCTTGCTCTCTTCATTCATTCAGTTGTAGTCATTCATTGGGCCAACTCGGGTGACGGTTCCTTCTCTCATCATTCATTCAGTTGTGTTCATTCTTTCATCTCATCATTCATTCAGTTGTATTCATTTTTTCATCTCATCATTCATTCATTCAGTTGTATTTATTCATTCATTGGCCCAACCCGGGTGAAGGTTCTTGCTCTCATCATTCATTCAGTTGTATTCATTCATTCATTGGGCCAACTCGGGTGACGGTTCCTTCTCTCATCATTCATTCAGTTGTGTTCATTCTTTTATCTCTTCAGTCATTCAGTTGTATTCATTCTTTCATCTCATCATTCATTCATTCAGTTGTATTTATTCATTCATTCACTGGGCCAACCCAGGTGAAGGTTCTTTCTCTCATCATTCATTCAGTTGTATTCTTTCATTCATCTCATCATTCATTCATTCAATCTTATTTATTCATTCATTCACTGGGCCAACTTGGGTGAAGGTTCTTTCTGTCATCACTCATTCAATCGTTTTTATGCATTAATTCATTGGGCCAACCCAGGTGAAGGTTCTTGCTCTCATCATTCAGTCATCTCATTCATCTCTTCAGTCGTATTCGTTCATTCATTGGGTCAACCCGGGTGAAGGTTCTTTAGTCATTCATTCAGTTGTATTCATTCATTCATTGGGCCAACTCGGGTTACCGTTCCTTCTCTCATCATTCATTCAGTTGTATTCATTCTTTCATCTCATCATTCATTCATTCAGTTGTATTCATTCATTCATTCATTGGGCCAACCCGGGTTAAGGTTCTTTCTCTCATCATTCATTCAGTTGTATTCATTCATTCATTGGGCCAACCCGGGTGAAGGTTCTTTCTCTCATCATTTATTCAGTTGTATTCATTCATTCATTCATTGGGCCAACCTGGGTGAAGGTTCTTTCTCTCACCATTCATTCAGTTGTATTCATTCATTCATCCCATCATTCAGTCATTCAGTCGTATTCATTCATTCATTGGGCCAATCCGGGTGAAGGTTCTTTCTCATTCATTCAGCTGTATTCATTCATTGGGCCCACCCGGTTGAAGGTTCTTGCTCTCATCATTCATTCATCTCATTCATTCCTTCAGTCGTATTCATTCATTCATTGGGCCAACCCTGGTGAAGGTTCTTTCATCATTCATTCAGTTGTATTAATTAATTCATTGGGCCAACTCGGGTTACCATTCCTTCTCTCATCATTCATTCAGTTGTATTCATTCTTTCATCTCATCATTCACTCATTCAGTTGTATTTATTCATTCATTCATTGGCCTAACCCGGGTGAAGGTTCCTTCTCTCATCATTCATTCAGTTGTATTCATTAATTCATTCATTGGGCCAACTCGGGTGACGGTTCCTTCTCTCATCATTCATTCAGTTGTATTCATTCTTTCATCTTATCATTCATTCATTCAGTTGTATTTAGTCATTCATTCATTGGTCTAACCCGGGTGAAGGCTCTTTCTCTCATCATTCATTCAGTTGTATTCACTCATTCATTCATTCATCTCATCATTCAATCGTATTTATTCATTCATTCATTCACTGGGCCAACCCGGGTGAAGGTTCTTTCTCTCATCATTCATTCAATCGTATTTATTCAATCAATCAATCAATCAGTCATATTTATTGAGTGCTTACTGGGTGCAGAGCACTGTACTAAGCGCTTGGGAAGTACAAGTTGGCGACATATAGAGACAGTCCCTACCCAACAGTGGGCTCACAGTCTAGAAGGGGGAGACAGAGAACAAAACCAAACATATTAACAAAATAAAATGAATAGAATAGATATGTACAAGCAAAATAAATAAATAAATAGAGTAAAAAATATGTACAAACATATATACATATATACAGGTGCTGTGGGGAAGGGAAGGAGGTAAGACGGGGGATGGAGAGGGGGATGAGGGGGAGAGGGAGGAGGGGGCTCAGTGTGGGAAGGCCTCCTGGAGGAGGTGAGCTCTCAGTAGGGCCTTGAAGGGAGGAAGAGAGCTAGCTTGGCCGATGGGCAGAGGGAGGGCATTCCAGGCCAGGGGGATGATGTGGGCCGGGGGTCGATGGCGGGACAGGCGAGAATGAGGCACGGTGAGGAGATTAGCGGCGGAAGAATGGAGGGTGCGGGCTGGGCTGTAGAAGGAGAGAAGGGAGGTGAGGTAGGAGGGGGCGAGGTGATGGAGAGCCTTGAAGCCGAGGGTGAGGAGTTTCTGCCTGATGTGCAGATTGATTGGTAGCCACTGGAGATTTTTGAGGAGGGGAGTAACATGCCCATAGCATTTCTGAACAAAGACAATCCAGGCAGCGGCATGAAGTATGGGTTGAAGTGGGCAGAGACACGAGGATGGGAGATCAGAGAGAAGGCTGATGCAGTAGTCCAGACGGGATAGGATAGATGGGATAGACGGGATATCCAGTGGCAGACGGGATGCCAGTTTCCTGGCACTGGTCCCCCTCTGCCTCCTGGTCCTGGTCCCACTCTCCCTCCCTACTCTGGTCCACACCGCCTCTCGACCCTGGTCCCCCTCTGCCTCCTGGCCCTGGTCCCCCTGTTTCCCGGCGCTGGTGCCCCTCTGCCTTCTGGTCCTAGTTTCACTCTGCAGCCCTGCTCTGGTCCACACTGCCTCTCGGCCCTGGTCCCTCTCTGCCTCCCAGCCCAGGTACCTCTCTGCATCCCGGCCCTGGTCCCCCTGCCTCAAGACCCAGGTACCCCTCTGCCTCCTGGCCCTGGAAACTCTGTGCCTCCCGGCACTGGTCTCCATCTACCTCCAGGCCCTTGGGTCCCTCTCCGTTCCGGCCCTGGGTCCTGTCTACCTTCTAGCCCAGATCACCCTGTCTCCCAACAGTCAACCCTCTGCCTCCTGGCCCGGGTCCCCCTCTGTCTCCTGGCCCTGGTCCCCCTCTGACTCCCTGTCCTGGTTCCCCCTGCCTCCCGGCCCTGGTCCCACTCTGCCCCTTTGCCCTGGTCCCCCTGTCTCCAGGCCCAGGTACCCCTCTGCCTCCCGGCCCTGGTCGCCCTGTCTCCCAGCCCAGGTACCGCTCTGCCTCCTGGCCCTGGTCCCCCTCTGCCTCCATGCCCTGGTCCCCATCTGCCTCCCAGCCCTGATCCATTTGAGCCTCCCAGCCCTGGTCTCCCTCTACCTCCAGGCCATAGGGCCCCTCTACCTCCCGGCCCTGATCTCCCTCTACCTCCAGGCCCTGGTCCCTCTCTCCGGCCCGGCACTGCGACCCTTTACCCCTTGGCCCGGGTCCTCCCCGTCTCCCGGCCCAGGTACCATTCTGCCTCCCGGTCCTAGTCCCTCTGTCTCCCGGCCCCGGTACCCCCTGCCTCCCGGCACTGGCCTCTTATACCTTCCCGCCCTGGTCCCCCTCTGCCTCTGGGCCCTGGTACGCCTCTGCCTCTCTGACCTGGTTACCCCCTGCCTGTCGGCCCTGGTCCCCCTCTGCTTCTTCGACCTGGTCCCCCGTCTCCCAGCCCAGGTACCCCTCTGCCTCCCTGCCCTGGTCTCCATCTGCCTTCCGGCCCTGGTCTCTCTGTGACTCCTGGTGCTGGTCTCTCTTGACCTCTGGGCCCTGGTCACTCCCTCTGCCCTGCCCTGGGTCCCCACTACTTCCCGGCCCTGATGCCCCTGGTTCCCAGTCAAGGTCCCCCTCTGCCTCCCTGCCCTGGTCCTCCCAGCCACCCCCACTCCCGCCTCTCGGCTCGGGTCCCCCTCTGCCTCCCGGCCCAGATATACTCCACTGCCACCAGGCCCTGGTCCCCCTCTGCTTCCCTGCCCTGGTCCCCCCCCGCCTCTCAGGGCAGGTCCCCCTCTGCCTCCTGGCCCCGGTTCCCCATCTACTCCTGGTCCCCCTCTGCCTCCTGAACCTGGTCCCCCTCTGCTTACCTGCCCTGGTCCCCATCTGCCACCCGGCCCTGGTCCCCCTCTGCCTCCAGGCCCTGGTAACTCTGTGTCTCTCAGCCCTGGTCTCCTTCTATGTCCAGGCCCATGGGTCTCTCTCTGTCCCGGCCTGGGGTCCTATCTACTACCCGCCCTAGGTACCCCTCTGCCTTCTGGCCCTGAGCCCCCTCTGCTGCCCTGCCCTGGTCGCCCTCTGCCCTTGGTTCCTGGTCCCCCTTTACTTCTTGGCCCTGGTCTCCCTCAAACATTTGGCGCTGGTAATGTTCTCCCTCTGGCCCATGGTCCCCTCTGCCTCCCTGCCTTGGTCCCCATCTTCCACCTGGACCACACTGGTGCCCCGATTCTTCCCAGCCCTCGTCGCCTTATACCTCCCGGCCAGGTCCCCCTCTGCCTACTGTCCCTGGTCCCCTGATGCCTTCCGGCCCTGGTCTCCCTCAGCCTCCAGGCCCTGGCCCCTCTCCTCGTCCCAGCCATACAGACCCAGCCTCTATCTCCTAGCCTAGGTGCCCCTATCTCCTGAACCAGGTACCCCTCTGCCTCCTGGCCCTGGTCCCACTCTGTCTTCATGCCCTGGTCCCCCTATGCCTACCGGCCCTGGTTCCCCGTTCTATCAGCCCTGGTCTCCCTCTACCTCCAGGCCTTGGCCGCTCTCTCCGTCCTGGCCCTGGGACCCTCTACCTCTTGGCCTAGGTCCCCCTATTTCCCGGCCCAGTTTGCCCTCTGCCTCCTGGCCCTGGTCACCCTATCTCCCAGCCCAGGTACCCTCTGCCTCCTGGCCGTGGTCCCACTCTGCCTTCCCACCCTGGTCCCCCTCTGCTTCCCGGCCCTGGCTGGCCTCTGCCTCTCTGTCCTGGTTGTCCCCCGCCTCTCGGCCCTGGTTCCCCTCTGCTTCTCAGCCTGAGTCCCACTGGCTTCTGGCACAGATACCCCTCTGCCTCCTGGCCCTGCCCCTCCCCTCCACGTCCCAGGTTCCCCTGTGACTGCCAGCCCTAGTTCCCCTTTGCTTCCAAGCACAGGGTGGGGACAAGGGCAGGGAGGCAAAGGAACCCCTCTGCCTGCCGGCCCTGGTCCCCGTTTCCCAGCCCTGGTCCCCCTCTGCCTCCCGGATCTGGTCCCATTCTGCCTCCCGACCCTGGTCCCACAGTCTCCTTGCCCAGGTACCCCTCTGCCTCCTGGCTGTGGTCCCTGTGTGCCTCCAGGCCCTTGTTCCACCAGCATCTTGGCCCTGGTCCCCCTCTGCTTCTTGGCCCTGGTCCCCCATCTCCCAGAACAGGTACCTCTCTGCCTCCTGGCCCTGGTCCCCCCTGCCACCCTGCCCTGATCACCATCTGCCTCCCATCCCTGAGTCCCCTGTGCCTGCCAGCCTTAGTTCCCCCTTACTTCCAAGAAGCTGGGGGGACAAGGGCAGGGAGGCAGAGGAACCCCTCTGCCTGCCGGCCCTGGTCCCCCTCTACCTCCAGGCCCAGGTCCCCCTCTACTTCCCGACGCTGGTCCCTCTAAGCCTCCCGGCCCTGGCCTACTTCTGCCGCCTGACCCTGGTCCCCCAGCTCCCAGCCCAGGTACCCCTCTGCCTCCTGGCCCTGGTCCCCCTCTGCCTCAAAATCCCCGGTTCCCCTCTGCCTCCCTGCACTTGTCCCACCCACTTCTTGGCCCTGTTCCCCCTCTGCCTTCCAGCCCAGGTACCCCTCTGCCTCCTGGCCCTGGTCCCCCGTATCCCGGCCCAGGTACCCCTCTGCCTCCTTGCCCTAGTCCCCCAGTGCTGCCCTGCTCTGGTCCCCGTCTGCCTCCCGGCCCAGGTACCCTTCTAAATCCTGGCCCTGCTCCCCCTCTCCCACCCGTCCTGGTCCCCCTCTGCATCCCAGCCCTTGTCCCCCTCTGCCTTCCTGTCTTGGTCCCTACCGCCTATCGTCCCTGATCCCCCTCTGACTGTAGTTCCCCTGTACTTACGAGAAGCCAGGGGGGCTGGGGAGGGGGCAAGGGCAGGGTGGCAGAGGTACCCCTGTGTCTGCTGGCCCTGATCCCCATTTCCCAACCCTGGTCCCCCTCTGCCTCGCAGCCCTAGTCCCCCTCTGCCTCCCGACCCTGGTCCCATCTCCCGGCCCAGGTACCCCTATGCCTCCAGGCCCTTGTTCCCCACTGCCTCCCTGCCCTGGTCCCCCTCTGCCTCCCAGCCCTGGGTCCCCTCAGACTTCCAGCCATGCTCCCTCTGCATCCTGGCCCTAGTCCCCGTGCCTCCCCACCCTGGTCCCCCTCTGCCTCCTGGCCTTGGTCACCCTCTGCCTCCCTGCCTTGGTTGCCCCCTGCCGTACGTCCCTGGTCCCCCTCTGACTTTCGGCCCTAGTTCCCCTTTACTTCTAAGAAGCAGGGAGTACAAGGGCAGGGAGACAGTGGTACCACACTGCCGGCCGGCCCGCATTTCCCGGCCCTGGTCTCCCCATGCCTCCCGGCCCTGGTCCCCCTCTGCCTCCTGGCCCTGGTCCCCCCATGCCTCCCGGCCCCGGTCCCCTTCTGCTTGCCAGCCCTGGCCGGCCTCTGCCTCTCTGCCCTGGTCGCCCCCCACTTCTCAACCCTGGTTCCCCTCTGCTTCTCTGCCCTAGTCACCGTTTTTCCCGGCACAGGTACCCTTCTGACTCCCAGCCCTGGTCCCCCTATCACCCGGCCAGGGACCCTTCTGCCTCCCGGCCCCGGTCCCCTTGTCTACCGGCCCTAGTCCCTCTCTGCCTCCAGGCCCTGGTCCCCCTCTGCTTCCCAGCCCTGGCCGGTCTCTGCCTCTCTGACCTGGTCGCCCCCGCCTCTCGGCCCTGATTCCCCTCTGCTTCTCAGCCCTAGGCCCCATCTCCTGGCCCAGGTAACCCTCTGCCTCCTGGCCCCGGTCCCCCTGTCTACCGGCCCTGGTCCCCCTCTACCTTCCTGACCTTGTCCCCCATGCTTCTCAGTCCTGGTCCCCCTTTGCCCCCTGCCCTGATCCCGGTTTTCCAGCCCTGGTCCCCCCCTGCCTCCTGGCCTTGGTCCCTCTCTGCCTTCCAACCCTGGTCTCCCGTCTCCTGGCCCAGGTACACCTCTGCCTCCTGGTCCTGGTCCTCCTTTACCTCCAGGACCAGGTCCCCCTCTGCCTCCCGGCCCTGGTCCCTTTGAGCCACCCGGCCATGGCCTCCCTCTACCTCCAAGCCACTGCATCTCTCTCCGTCCCGGCCATGGGTCCCCTCTGCCTCCCGACCCTGGTCCCTGTCGGGCACCCTGCTCTGGTCCCCCTCAAATTCCCAGCCCAGGCCAGCCTCTGCCTCTCTGACCTGGTCACGCCCCACCTCTTGGCTCTGGTTGCCCGCTGCTTCTCAGCCCTAGTCCCACTGTCTCCCGACATAGATACCCCTCTGCCTCCCAGCCAGGGTCCCCCTGTCCCCTGGCCCAGGTATCCCTCTGCCTCCCGGCCCTGGTCGCCCTGTCTACCTTCGCCCTGAGAAGCAGCGTGGCTCAGTGGAAAGAGCTCGGGCTTTGGAGTCAGAGGTCATGGGTTCGAATCCCGCCTCCGCCACATGTCTGCTGTGTGACCTTGGGCAAGTCACTTAACTTCTCTGAGCCTCAGTTACCTCATCTGTAAAATGGGGATTAAGACTGTGAACCCCACATGGGACAACCTGATCACTTTGTATCCCCCCAGCGCTTAGAACAGTGCTTTGCACATAGTAAGCGCTTAACAAATGCCAACATTATTATTATTTTACCGGCCCTGGTCCCCCACTTTCACCCGGTCCTGGTCACTCTCAGCCTCCCTGACCTTGGCACACTGCTTCTCAGACCTGGTCCCCCTTTGCCTCCCGGCCCAGGTACCCCTCTACCTCCTGGCCCTGGCTCCCATCTGCTTCCCGGACCTGTTCCCCCGTCTACCGGCTCGGGTACCCCTCTGCCTCCTGGCCCTGGTCCCCCGCTGCCTCCAGGCCCTGGTCACCCATTTATTCAGTCGTATTTATTGAGTGCTTACTGTGAGCAGAGCACTGTACTAAGTGCTTGGGAAGTACAAGTTGGAAACATATAGAGATGGTCCCGACCCAACAATGGGCCTCCCAACCCTAATCCCCCATCTCCCGGTCCCTTTGGGCCTCCCGGCCCTGGTCTCCCACTACCTCCAGGCCACTGGGTCTCTCTCCGTCCAGGCCATGGGTCCCCTCTACCTCCATGCCCTGGTCCCCATGTTCTGCCAGCCCTGATCTCCCTCGATCTTCCGGCCCTGGTCCCCCCGATTCCCTGCTCTGGTCCCCCTCTCCCTCCAAGCCATGGGCCATGGGTCTCTCTCCGTCCTGGCCATGGGTCCCCCTGCTCTGCCAGCCTGGTCTCCCTCTACCTACAAGCCCCGGCCCCTTTCTCCATCCCGGCCCTGGGACCCTCTGCCTCCTGGCCTCGATCCCCCTGTCTCCCGGCCCTGGACCCCCAGTCTCCCCGCCCACCACCTGCCTCCTAGCCCTGGTCACCCATTTATTCAGTCGTATTTATTGAGTGCTTACTGTGAGCAGAGCACTGTACTAAGTGCTTGGGAAGTACAAGTTGGCAACATATAGAGATGGTCCCGACCCAACAATGGGCCTCCCAACCCTAATCCCCCATCTCCCGGTCCCTTTGGGCCTCCCGGCCCTGGTCTCCCACTACCTCCAGGCCACTGGGTCTCTCTCCGTCCAGGCCATGGGTCCCCTCTACCTCCATGCCCTGGTCCCCATGTTCTGCCAGCCCTGGTCTCCCTCGATCTTCCGGCCCTGGTCCCCCCGATTCCCTGCTCTGGTCCCCCTCTCCCTCCAAGCCATGGGCCATGGGTCTCTCTCCGCCCTGGCCATGGGTCCCCCTGCTCTGCCAACCTGGTTTCCCTCTACCTACAAGCCCTGGCCCCTTTCTCCATCCCGGCCCTGGGACCCTCTGCCTCCTGGCCTCGATCCCCCTGTCTCCCGGCCCTGGACCCCCAGTCTCCCCGCCCACCACCTGCCTCCTAGCCCTGGTCACCCTCTGCCTCCCGACCCTGGTTCCCCTACTCCAGGCCCCGGTACCCCTCTGCCTCCTGGCCCTGATCCCCCTCTGCCTCCCGGCCCTGGTCACCCAAGC
Source organism: Tachyglossus aculeatus (assembly GCF_015852505.1). Lineage (NCBI taxonomy): Eukaryota > Metazoa > Chordata > Mammalia > Monotremata > Tachyglossidae > Tachyglossus > Tachyglossus aculeatus. The sequence continues at coordinate 36,585,763 of NC_052082.1, forward strand.
CTCCCGACCCTAGTCTCCCGTCTCCTGGCCCAGGAACCCCTTGCCTCCTGGCCCTGTTTCCCCTTTGCTTCCTGACCCTGGTCCCCCTTCTCTGGGCCCAGGTACCCCTCTGCCTCCTGGCCCTGATCCCTCTCTGCCTCCCGACCCTAGTCCCCCTTATCCCGGCCCAGTAACACCTTGCCTCCTGGCCCTGGACCCCTCTGCCTCCCGACCCTGGTCCCCCTCTGCCTCCCATCCCTTGTCCACCCCCTTCTCGGCCCTGGTCCCCTTCTGCCTCCCAGCCCTTGTCCACCTGTCTACTAGCACAGGATCCCTTCTAAATCTTGGCCCTGGTCCCCCTCTGCCTCCTTGCCCTGGCCCTGCTCTGACACCCTGCCCCCCGGCTTCTCGGCCCTGGTCCCCCTCTGCCTCCCAGCCCTTGTCCCCCTCTGCCTTTCAGTCCTGGTCCCACTTTACTTTCTGGCCCTGGCCACCCCCGACCTTCTGGCCCTGGGTCACCTCTACCATGCGACCCTGGTCCCCTTGTCTTGTAGCCCAGGTATCCTTCTGCCTCCCTGCCTGGTCCCCCTATCTTTCGGCCCAGGTACCCCTCTGCCTCCTGGACCTGGTCTCCCTCTGCCACCCTGCCCGTGTCCTCCTCTGCCTCCCAGCCCTCAACCCTCTGTGCCTCCCGGCCCTGTTCTCCTTCCACCCCCAAGTTCTTGGGTCTCTCTCTGTCCCAGCCCTGGGTCCCCTCTACCTTCCAGCCCTGGTCCCCCTGTCTCCTGGCCCAGGTACCCCTCTGCCTCCTGGCCCTGGTCCCCACTGCTTCTCGGCCCTGGTTCCCCTCTGCCTCCCGGCCCTGGTCCCCCTGTGCCTGCCAGTCCTGGTCTCCCTCTACCTCCTGGCCCTGGCCGCTCTCTCGGTCCTGGCCCTGTGTCCCCTCTACCTACCAGCCCTGGTCCCCCTGTCTCCCGGCCCAGGTACCCCGCTACCTCATGCCCTGGTCCCTCTGTTTCCCAGTCCAGGTAACCCTCTGCTTCCTGGCCCTGGTCCCCCTCTGCCTCCCTGCCCGGGTCCCCCCGGCTTCTCAGCACCTGTACCCCTCTGCCTCCCGGCCCAGGTACCCCTTTCCTTCCGGCCCTGGTCCCCCGTCTCCCGGCCCAGGTACCCCTCTGCCTCCTGGCCCTGGTCGCCCTCGGCATCCCTGCCCTGGTCCCCCCAGTCTCTCGGCTCTGATTCCCCTCTGCCACTCGGCTCTGGTCCCCATCTGCCGCTCAGCCCTGGTCCCCAGACCGCCGGCCCAGGTGCTCCTCTGCCTCTGGCCATGGAACCCTCATCTCCCGACTCAGGTACCCCTCTGCCTCCTGGCCCTGGTCCCCCTCTTCCTGATCCCCTGTTTCCCGGCCCAAGTAACCCTCTGCCTCCTGGCCATGGTCGCCTTCTGCCACATTGCCCTGGTCCCCCTCTGCCTCCCAGCCCTGGACGCTCTGTGCCTCCAGATCCTGGTCTCTTTCTCCTTCCAGGCCCTTGGGTCTCTCTCCTCCCCAGCCGTGGCTCCCGGCCCAGGGACCATTCAGACTCCTTGCCCTGGTCCCCCTCTGCCACCCTGCTCTGGTTCCCCTCTGCCTCCCGGCCCTGGTTCATTCATTCATTCAAACGTATTTATTGAGTGCTTACTGTGTGCAGAGCACTGTACTAAGCGCTTTGTGCCTCCTGGTTCTGGTCTCCTTCTACCTCCAGGCCCTTGGGTCCCTGTCCATCCTGGCCCTGGTCCTCCTGTCCCCTGACCCATGTACCCCTCAGCCTCCCGGCCCCGGTCCCCATCTGCCTCCTGGTCCTGGTCCCCCTCTGCCTCCTTGCCCTGGTTCCCACCTGAGTCTCAGTCCTGGTTCCCCTCTGTCTTTTGGCCCTGGTCCGCCTGTCTTCCGGCCCAGGTTCCCCTCTGCTTACTTGCTCTGGTCCCCCTCTGCCTCCAGGCCCGGGTTCCCCCTCCGTCCCAGCCCCAGGTCAGATATACCACCCAGCCCTGCTGCCTGTCTCCCAGCCCTGGTCCCCTTCTGGCCATCATCCCCCTGTTTCCCGGCCCAGGCACTCCTCTGCCTTCTGGCCCTTGTCCCCCTCTTCCTACTAACCCTGGTCCCACTGTGCCTCCAGACCCGAGTCCTCATCTGCCTCCAGGCCCGGGTCCCCCTCTCCTTCGCAGCCCTGGGTCCCATATACAACCTGGCCCTGCTGCCCATCTCCCAGCCTGGTACCCCTCTGCCTCCTGGCCATCGTGCCCCTGTCTCCCGGCCCAAGCACCACTCAGACTCCTGGTCCTTGCTCCCTTTCACCTCGCAGCCCTGGTCCCCCTCTGCTTCCCGGTCCAGCTACCCCGCTGCCTCCTGGTCCTGGTCCCCCTCCACTGCCCTGCCATGGTCCCCCTCTGCCTCCAGGGCCTGGTCCCTCTGTGCTTCCCGGCACTGTTCTCCCTGTACCTCCAGGCCCTGGTCCTTCTCTCTGTTGCGGCCCTGGGTCCCCTCTACCTGCCCGCTTTGGTCTCCCTGCCCCCCGGCCCAGGTACTTCTCTACCTCCCTAGGTCGCCCTCTGCTTCTCTGCCCTGGTCCCGCCCGCTTCTCTCTCCATCCGGGACTTGGGTCCCCTTTACCTCCAGGCCCTGGTCCCGCTGTCTCCTGCTGTAGGTACCCCTCTGCCACCTGGCCCTGATCGACTTCTGCCACCCCGCCCTGGTCCCCCTTTATCTCTCGGTCCTGGTCCCTCTGTGGCTCTGGCTTCCTTTTCACTCATTCAATCGTATTTATTGAGCGCTTACTGTGTGCAGATCACTGTACTAAGCGCCTCCCGGCCCTAGTCCCCCTTTGTCTCAGCCCAGGTAACCCCCTGCTCCCAGCCCTGGTACCTCTCTGCCACCCTGCCATGGTTCCCTTCTGCCTCTCGGCCTTGGTCCCCGTCTCCCGGCCCACGTACCCCTCTGCCCCCCTGCCCTGGTCCCCCTGCCTCCCGGCCCTGGTCCCCCTCTGCCTACATGCCCCGGTCCCCATCTGCCTCCCGGCCCTGGTCCCCCCCTGCCTCCCTGCCCCTGTCTCCCCTGATTCTCGACCCTGGTCTCCCTTGGCCTCCCGGCCCAGGTACCCCTCTGCCTCCTGGCCCTGGTCCCCCCCTGCCACCATGCCCTGATCCCCCTCTGCTTTCTGGACCTGGTCCCTCTGTGCTCTCCAGGCCTTGTACCGCCAGGCCCTTGGGTGAGTCTCCATCCCGTCCCTGGGTCCCCTCTACCTCCCAGCCCTGGTCCCCCTGTCTCCCGGCCCAGGTATCCCACTGCCTCCTGGCCTTGGTATGACCCTGCCACTCCCTGCCACTCTGACCTGGTCCCCCTCTGCCACCCGGATCTGGTTCCTACGTGCAACCGGCCCTAGTCCCCCAGGGCCTCCTGGCCTTGGTTTCTTCTACCCCTAGGTCCTTGGGTGAGTCTCCATACCGGCCCAGGTACCCCTCTGCCCCCCCGTCCTGGTCCCCTTATCTCCCGGCCTGAGTACCTCTCTGCCTCCTGGCCCTGGTCCCTCTCGGCCTACCCACCCTGGTCCCCATCTGCCTTCCAGCCCTGGTCCCCCTCTGCCTCCCTGCCCTTGGCCCCCCCCATGCTTCTCGACCCTGGTCCCCCTCTGCCTCCCGGCCCAAGTACCCCTCTGCCTCCTGACTCTGGTCCCCCCTCACCATCCTGCCCTGGTCCCCACCTGCCTCTTGGACCTGGTCCCTCTGTGCCTCCCGGCCCTCATCCCTCAGGGCCTCCCGGCCTTGGTTTCTTTCTAGCTCCAGGCCCTTGGGTGAGTCTCAGTCCAGGCCCTGGGTCCCCTCTACCTCCCAGCCCAGGTACCCCTCTGCCTATCGGCTCTGGTCCCTCTGTCTCCCGGCCCAGGTACCCCTCTGCCTCCTAGCCCTGGTTTCTTTCTAGCTCCAGGCCCTTGGGTGAGTCTCCGTCCAGGCCCTGGGTGCCCTCTACCTCCCAGCCCAGGTACCCCTCTGCCTATCGGCTCTGGTACCTCTGTCTCCCGGCCCTGGTCCCCCTCAACCTCCAGGCCCTGGTCCCTCTCTCCATCACGGCCCTGGGTCACCTCTACCTCCAGGCCCTATTCCCCGTTTCCTGGGCCAGGTACCCCCCTGCCTCCAGGCCCTGGTCCCCCTTGGCCACCCGGCGCTGGTCCCCCTCTGCCTCCCTGCCCTTGTCGCCCCGCTTTGTCTCTGGACCCTGGTTCCTCTGTCTCCTGGCTCAGGTCACCCTCTGCCTCCCGGCCCAGGTATCCCTCTGCCTTCTCATTCATTCATTCATTCATTCATTCAATTGTATTTATTGAGCACTTACTGTGTGCAGAGCACTGTACTAGGCGCTTGGGAAGTACAAGTTGGCAACATATACAGACGGTCTCTACCCAACAGCGGGCTCACAGTCTAGAAGGGGTAGACAGACAACAAAACAAAACATATAAACCAAATAAAATAAATAGAATGAATATGTACAAGTAAAATAAATAAGTAGAGTAACAAATATGTACAAGCATATATACATATATACAGGTGGTGTGGGGAGGGGAAGGAGGTAAGGCGGGAGGATGGGGAGGGAGAGGAGGGGGAGAGGAAGGAGGGGGCTCAGTCTGGGAAGGCCTCCTGGAGGAGGTGAGCTCTCCGTAGGGATTTGAAGCCGAGTGGGGCCTTCTAGGGGACCAGATCATAGACGCAGAGGTGGACCAGGGCATGGAGGCCGAGGGGAACCTGGGCCGGGAGGCAGAGGGGGACCAGGTGGAGACACATGGGCGACAAGGGCAGGGAGGCAGACGGGGACCAGGGCTGGGAGGCCGAGGGGGAGCAGGGCCTGGAGGCAGAGAGAGACCAGGGCTAGGTGGTAGAGGGGTACCTGGGCCGGGAGACAGAGGTACCAGAGCCGATAGGCAGAGGGGTACCTGGGCTGGGAGGTAGAGGGCACCCAGGGCCTGGACGGAGACTCACCCAAGGGCCTGGAGCTAGAAACCAGGGCTAGGAGGCAGAGGGGTACCTGGGCCGGGAGACAGAGGGACCAGAGCCGGTAGGCAGAGGGGTAATCCCTCTGTAATCCCTCTCTCTGATCATAATCTTCTCAGCTGCCTCCTCACTCACACTCCTTTCCCCTGTAAATCCGTATTACTCCCTCACAGAGATCTCCGCTGTCTGGACCCCACCCATCTTTCGGAGCGCCTCACACCCCACCTCGCCGCCCTCTCCTCTCTACCCAGTCTTGATGATCAGATTACTGCTCTCAACTCTACCCTTTCTACTCAGCTAGACTCACTCGCTCCCCTTTCCCTTCGCCGCTCTCGCACCACTAACCCACAGCCCTGGATCACTGCCACTGTCCACCTCCTTCGCTCTTATGCTCGAGCTGCCGAACGCTGCTGGCGAAAGTCTAAACACCATGCCAACCTCGTTCACTTCAAGTTTATCCTTTCCTGCCTTAACTCAGCCCTCTCTTCTGCCAGACAAAACTATTTCTCCTCCCTTATTGACACCCATGCCCATCACCCCCGCCAGCTCTTCCGTACATTCAACTCCCTTCTCAGGCCCCCGGTTCCTCCCCCTCCTCCTTCCCTCACTCCCAACGATCTGGCCTCCTACTTCATTAACAAAATTAAATCCATCAGGTCCGACCTCCCCAAAGTCTCTTCCCCCCTTTCTCCATCCCTCCGGCTCTCAACACTCTCTGCTACTCTCCCATCCTTCCCAGCGGTATCCTCAGAGGAACTCTCCTCCCTCCTCTCAAGTGCTACTCCGGCCACCTGTGCTTCTGACCCCATTCCCTCTCATCTTATGAAATCTCTCGCTCCATCCCTTCTCCCCTCCTTAACTTTCATCTTCAACCGCTCACTCTCCACTGGTTCCTTCCCCTCTGCCTTCAAACATGCCCATGTCTCTCCCATCCTAAAAAAAACCCTCTCTTGACCCCACCTCACCTTCTAGTTATCGTCCCATATCCCTCCTACCATTCCTTTCCAAACTCCTTGAACGAGTTGTCTACACGCGCTGCCTAAAATTCCTCAACAACAACTCTCTCCTTGACCCCCTCCAGTCTGGCTTCCGTCCCCTTCATTCCACGGAAACTGCCCTCTCAAAGGTCACCAATGACCTCCTGCTTGCCAAATCCAACGGCTCATATTCTGTCCTAATCCTCCTCGACCTCTCAGCTGCCTTTGACACTGTGGACCACCCCCTTCTCCTCAACACGCTATCTGACCTTGGCTTCACAGACTCCGTCCTCTCCTGGTTCTCCTCTTATCTCTCCGGTCATTCTTTCTCAGTCTCTTTTGCAGGCTCCTCCTCCCCCTCCCATCCTCTTACTGTGGGGGTTCCCCAAGGTTCAGTGCTTGGTCCCCTTCTGTTCTCAATCTACACTCACTCCCTTGGTGACCTCATTCGCTCCCACGGCTTCAACTGTCATCTCTACGCTGATGACACCCAGATCTACATCTCTGCCCCTGCTCTCTCCCCCTCCCTCCAGGCTCGCATCTCCTCCTGCCTTCAGGACATCTCCATCTGGATGTCTGCCCGCCACCTAAAGCTCAACATGTCGAAGACTGAGCTCCTTGTCTTCCCTCCCAAACCTTGTCCTCTCCCTGACTTTCCCATCTCTGTTGACGGCACTACCATCCTTCCCGTCTCACAAGCCCGCGACCTTGGTGTCATCCTCGACCCCGCTCTCTCATTCACCCCTCACATCCAAGCCGTCACCAAAACCTGCCGGTTTCAGCTCCGCAACATTGCCAAGATCCGCCCTTTCCTCTCCATCCAAACTGCTACCCTGCTCATTCAAGCTCTCATCCTATCCCGTCTGGACTACTGCACCAGCCTTCTCTCTGATCTCCCATCCTCGTGTCTCTCTCCACTTCAATCCATACTTCATGCTGCTGCCCGGATTATCTTTGTCCAGAAACGCTCTGAGCATATTACTCCCCTCCTCAAAAATCTCCAGTGGCTACCAATCAATCTGCGCATCAGGCAGAAACTCCTCACCCTGGGCTTCAAGGCTCTCCATCACCTCACCCCCTCCTACCTCACCTCCCTTCTCTCCTTCTACTGCCCAGCCCGCACCCTCCGCTCCTCTGCCGCTAATCTCCTCATTGTACCTCGTTCTCGCCTGTTCCGCCGTCGACCTCCGGCCCACGTCATCCCCCAGGCCTGGAATGCCCTCCCTCTGCCCCTCCACCAAGCTAGCTCTCTTCCTCCCTTCAAGGCCCTGCTGAGAGCTCACCTCCTCCAGGAGGCCTTCCCAGACTGAGCCCCTTCCTTCCTCTCCCCCTCGTCCCCCTCTCCATCCCCCCATTCTTCCCTTCCCCACAGCACCTGTATATATGTATATATGGTTGTACATATTTATTACTCCATTTATTTATTTATTTATTTATTTATTTTACTTGTACATTTCTATCCTATTTGTTTTATTTCGTTGGTATGTTTGGTTTTGTTCTCTGTCTCCCCCTTTTAGACTGTGAGCCCACTGTTGGGTAGGGACTGTCTCTATGTGTTGCCAATTTGTACTTCCCAAGCGCTTAGTACAGTGCTCTGCACATAGTATGCGCTCAATAAATACGATTGATTGATTGATTGATAGGAGGCACTGAGGGACCAGAGCTGGGATGCAGACGGGGATCAGGGTGGAGAGGCAGAGGGAGACCAGGACAAGGAGGCAGAGGAGTACCTGGGCCGGGAGACAGGGGGACCATGCCCCGGAGGCAGGGGTACCTGGGCTTGGAGACAGGGGGACCAGGGCTGAGAAAAGGAGAGGAGCAAGTGCCGAGAGGCAGGGGGCAAACAGATCAGAGAGGCAGAGGCAGACCAGAGCCGGGAGGCAGAGGGATACCTGGGCTGGGATATGGGGACCAGGGCCGGGAGGCAGAGGGGTAACTGGACCGAGAGACGGGAGACCACGGCGGAGGGTGACCAGGGCCAGGAGGTTAGAGACGTACCTGGGCCAGGAGGTAGAGTGGGGCCATGGCCAAGAAGTAGGGGGGACCGGGATAGGGAGGTATGGGGGATCTGGGCCGGGAGACAGGGAGACCAGAGCCGAGAGGGGGACCAGGGCGGGTAGGCAGAGGGTGACCAGGGCCAGGAAGCAGAGTGGAACCTGGGCCGGGAGATAGGGGGACCCGGGCTGGGAGGTAGATGAGACCTGGGGCGGGACAGAGAGAGGGAGCGGGGCCTGGAGGTCCAGGGAGACCAGGGCCGGGAGGCAGAGGGGGACCAGGGCCGGAAGACAGGAGGACCAGAGCTGAAAAGCCGAGAGGGACCAGGGCCGAGAGGCACGTGGTGACCATTCATTCATTCATTCAATCGTATTTGTTGAGCGCTTACTGTGTGCAGAGCACTGTACTAGGCGCTTGGGAAGTACAAGTTGGCAACGTATAGAGACGGTCCCTACCGAACGGCAGGCTTACAGCCTAGAAGGGGGAGACAGACAACAAAACAAAACATATAAACCAAATAAAATAAGTAGAATAAATACGTACAAGTAAAATAAATTAATAAACAAGTAGAGTAACAAATATGTACAAACATATACATATGTACAGGTGGTGTGGGGAGGGGAAGGAGGTAAGGCGGGGGGATGGGGAGGGAGAGGAGGGGGACAGGAAGGAGGGGGCTCAGTCTGGGAAGGCCTCCTGGAGGAGGTGAGCTCTCTGTAGGGCTTTGAAGCCGAGTGGGGCCTTCTAGGGCACATGCGTCCTGTTGCTGGGAGGCCGCGCACGGCATTGTGGGAGCGGTTAGGCTGGTGGCATCCGAGGGTCCGAGGAGGGCCTTGTAGGGCGCAAGCGCTCTGCTGCTGGGCATTGTGGGAGCTGTAGTCTGGTGGCAGCCGAGTGGCCTAGGAGGGCCTTTTAGGGCGCATGCGTCCTGCTGCTGGGCATTGTGGGAGCTGTAGTCTAGTGGCAGCCGAGTGGGGCCTTCTAGGGCGCATGCGTTCTGCCACTGGGAGGCCGCGCACGGCATTGTGGGAGCGCTTAGGCTGGTGGCAGCAAGTGCGGCCTTCTAAGGCGTATGCGTTCTGCTGCTGGGCAGCCGCGCACGGCATTGTGGGAGCTGTAGGCCGGTGGCATCCGAGTGGCCGAGGAGGGCCTTCTATGGCACATGCATCCTTAATAATAATAATAGCAGTGGCATTTGTTAAGTGCTTACTATGTGCAAAGCACTGATCTAAGTGCTGGGGGGATACAAGGTGATCAGGTTGTCCCACGTGGGGCTCACAGTCTTAATCCCCATTTTACAGATGAGGGAACTGAGGCCCAGAGAAGTTAAGTGGCTTGCCCAAGGTCACCCAGCTGACAATTGGCGGAGGCTGGATTTGAACCCATGACCTCTGACTCCAAAGCCCGGGCTCTTTCCACTGAGCCAAGCTGCTTCTCACGGCCACGCACGGCATTGTGGGAGTCGTAGTCTGGTGCTAGCCGAGGGGCGGACGGAGGGCCTTGTAAGGCGCCTGCGTCTTTCGTCTAGGCGGCCACGGTCTGGTGATGCCCGAGGGGCGGAGGGAGGTCCTGGTAGGGCGCATGCGTCCTGCCGCTGGGCGGCCACGCACGGCATCGTGGAAGTCGTACTCCGGTGCTAACCGACGGAGGGCTTTGTAAGGCACGTGCGTCTTTCGTCTAGACGGCAGCAGTCTTCTGGCCCTGGTCCTCCTCTACCTCCAGTCCTGGCTCCCCTCTCTGCCCCAGCCATATACATCCCAGCCCTGCTGCCCGTCTCCTGGCCTCGTACGCCTCTGCCTCCTGGCCGTCGGCCCCCTGTCTCCTGGTCCAGGTACTCCTCCGTCTTCCGGACCTGGTCCCTCTGTGCATCCCGGACCTGGTCTCCTTCTACCTCCAGGCCCCTGAGTCTCTCTCAATCCCGGCCCTTGGTTCCCTCTACCTCCGGGCCCCGGTCCAACTGTCTCCCGGCCCAGGTACCCCACTACCCCCCAACCCTGGTCCCCCTCTGCCTCCCCACCCTGGTCCCCTTCTACCTCCCATTCCTGGTCCCCCTCTGCCTGCCCTGGTCCTCCCCTGCCTCTCAGACCTGCTTCCCCTCTGCTCCTCGACGTGGTCCCCCTCTGCCTCCTGGTCCAGGTACCCCGCCACATCCTGGCCCTTTTCCCCCTCTGTGTCCAGGACCTGGTCCCCCTGTCTCCCGGTCCAGGTAGCCCCTCTGCCTCTGGGCCCTGATCTCCCTCCGCCTCCCCACGCTGGTCCCCCTCTACCTCCCTATCCTGGTTCCCCCCACTTCTCGGCCCTACCTCCCGGCCGCGGTCCCCCTCTGCCTCCCTATCCTGGTTCCCCCCACTTCTCGGCCCTAGTCCCGCTGCCTCCCGGCCCAGGTCACTCTATGCCTCCCGGCCCTGGTCGCTCTGTGCCTCCCAGACCGAATCTCCCTCTACATCCAGGCCCTTGGGTCTCTCTCCGTCCCAGGACTGGGTGCCCTCTACCTCCAGGCCCTGGTCCCCTTGCCGCCTGGCCCAGGTACCCCTCTGCCTCCCAGTCCAGGTACCCCTTTGCCTCCTGGCCCTGGTTCCCTTCTGCCTCTGGGGCCTGGTCTCTGTGCTTCCCGGCACTGTTCTCCTTCTACCTCCAAGCCCTGGTCCTTCTCTTTGTCGCGGCCCTTGGTCCTCTCTACCTGACCGCTCTGGTCTCCCTGCCTCCCAGCCCAGGTACCCCTCTACCTCCTGGCACTGGTCCCCTTGTTTCCCGGTCCGGGTACCTCTCTGCCTCTCGGCCCTGGTCCCCCTCTGTCACCTGGCCCTGGTTACCCTCTGCCTCCCTGCCCTGGTCTCCCTGGCCTCTCGGCCCGAGTCCCCTTCTGACTCCCGGACTAGGTACCCTGCCGCATCCTGGCCCTTTCCCCTCCTCAGCTCCCTGGCACTGGTACCCCGTCCCCCCTCCTAGGTACCCCTCTGCCTGCCAGCCCTGGTTGCCCTGTCTCCAGGCCCAGGTACCTTTCTGCCTCCTGGCCCTGGCCCCCCCCCCCGCCACCCCGCGCTGGTCCCTATCTGCCTCTCGGCCCTGGTCCCACTTCCCTCCTGGCCCTGGTCTCCTTCTACATCCAGGCCCGTGAGACTCTCCCCATCCCAGCCCTGGGTCACCTCTTCCTACCAGGCCTGGTCCCCCATCTCCTGGACTAGGTACCCCTCTGCCTCCCGGCCCTCAAGTACCCTTCTGCCTCCTGGCCCTGGCCCGCCTCTGCCACCCTGCGCTGGTCCACCTCTGCCTCCCGACCCTGGTCCCTCTTGCCCCCTGGCCCTAGTCTCCTTCTACCTCCAGGCCCTTGGGTCTCTCTCCTTCCCGGCCCTGGGTCCCCTCTACCAACCGGCCCTGGTCCCCCGGTCTCCCGGTCCAGGTAAGCCTCTGCCTCCTGGCCCTGGTCCTCGTTTCCCGGTCCAAGTACCACTCTGCCTTGTAGCCCTGGTCCCCCTCTGCCTCCCTGCCCCGGTCCCCCCCGCCCCTCAGCTCTGGTCCCCCTCTGCCTCCTGGCACAGGTACCCTGCTGCCTCCCGGCCCTAGTCCCCCTGTCTCCCTACCCAGGTACCCTTGTGCCTCCTGGCCCTGGTCCCCCTCTGACTCCTGGCCCTTGTCCCCCTTTGCCTTTCCCACTGGTCCAACTTTACTTTCTGGCCCTGTTCCCCCCCCACCCCCCACCCCCCTGCCGACCTTCTGGCCCTGGTCGCCTACTCCCTCCGGCCCTAGGTCCAATCTATCTCCCTGATTTGGTCCCCATCATCTGCCTGGACCTGGTTGCCCTCTGCCTACCGGCACTGGTGCCCCGGTTACTCCCGGCTCTCGTCGCCTTATATCTCGCGGCCCTGGTCCCCCTTTGTCTCCCGGCACTGGTCCCCTTGTACCTGCCAGCCCTGGTCTCCCTCTTCCTCCAGGCCCTGGCCCCTCTCTCTGTCCCAGCCCTGGATCTCCTCTAACTACCAGCCTAGGTGCCCCTGTCTACAGGCCCAGGTCCCCCTCTCCTTCTCTGCCCTTGTCAGCCCTGCTTCTCGGACCTGGTCCCCTTTGCCTCCCGTCCCTGGTCCCCCCTGCCTCCCGTCCCTGGTCCACCGTCTACCGGCCCGGATAACCCTCTGCCTCCTGACCCTGGTCCCCCCTGCCTCCTGCTCCCACTCCGACTCCCTGCCCTCCCTACCCGGCCCGGGTGCCCCTATACCTCCCGGCCCTGGTCCACCCCTCCTCTCGCAGCTGGTCCGCCCAGCCACCCTGCCCTGGTCCTCCTCTGCCTCCCGTCCCTGGTTCCTCTAAGCCTGCTGGCCCTAGTTCCCCTTTAGTTCCAAGAAGCCGGGGGACAAGGGCAGGGAGGCAGAGGAAGCCCTCTGTCTGCTGGCCCTAGTCCCCGCTTCTCGGCCCTGGTCCCTCTTTGCCTTCCGGTCCAGGTACTGCTCTGCCTCCTGGCTTTGGTCCCCATTTCCCTCCCAGCCCTGATCCCCCATCTCCCAGCCCAGGGAACCCTCTGCCTCCTGGCCTTGGTCCCCCACTGCCGGCCTGGCGGGGTCCCCTTCTGCCTCCAGGTCCTGCGTCCCCTCAACCTTCCGGCCCTGTTCCCCTAGTCGTCTGGCCCAGGTACCCCTCTGCCTTCCCGCCCTGGCCCCGCTATGCTTCCCGGCCCTGGCCGGCCTCTGCCTCTCTAACCTGGTTGGCCCCCGCCTCTTGGCCCTGGTTCCCCTCTCCTTCTCTGCCCTAGTCCCACCGTCTCCCATCACAAGTACCTCTCTGCCTCCCAACACTGGTCCCCTGCCTACCAGCCCTGGTCCCTCTCTGTCTCCCGGCCACGGTTCCCCTCTGCCTCCCTGACCTTGTCCTCCCACCCCCGCACTTCGCGGCCCTGGTCCCCCTTCTGCCGGCCCGGGTACCCCTCTGCCTACTGGCCCTGGCCCCTATCTGCCTCTCTGCCCAGGTACCCCTCAGCCTACTGGCCCTGGTCCCCCTCTACCTCCTGGCCCTGGTCCTCCATCTACAAGCCTTGGTACCCCTCTGCCTCCTGGCCATGGTTCCCCCATGATGCCCTGCCCTGGTCCCCCTCTGCCTCCCGGACCTGGGTTCTCCCTACCTCCAGGCCCTGGTCCCCCAGTCTCCCCGCCCAGTTAACCCTCTGCCTCTTGGCCCTGGTCCCCCATATCCCGGCACAGGTACCCCTCTGCCTCCCGGCCCTGGTCCCCCGTCTACCGGCCTGGGTACCCCTCTGCCTCCTGGCCCTGGTCCCCCCCTCCCCCCGCCTCCTGGCCCTGGTCGCCATCTGCCTCCCTGCCCAGGTACCCCTCAGCCTGTTGGCCCTAGTCCCCCTCTACCTCCTGGCCCTGGTCCCCCATCCACAAGTCTTGGTCCCCCTCTGCCTCCCGGACCTGGATTCCCCCTACATCCAGGCCCTGGTCCCCTAGTCTCCATGCGCAGGTAACCCTCTGCCTCCTGGCCCTGGTCCCCCATATCCTGGCCCTGGTCCACTTCTGCCTCCTGGCCCTGATACCCCTTTGCCTCCCTGACCTTGTTCCCCACCGCTTCTCGGCCCTGGTCCCCCTTTGCCTTCCAGCCAAGGTACTCCTCTGCCTCCTGGCCCAGGTCCCCCTCTTCCTCCCAGCCCTGTGGTCCCCCATCTCCTGGCCAAGGTATCCTTCTGCCTCCTGGCCCTGGTCCCCCACTGCCACCCTGCCCTGGTCCCCTTCTGCCTTCTGGTTCTGGCTCCCCTCTACCTCCCGGCCCCGGTCCCCCGTCTCCTGGCCCAGGTACCCTTCTAAATCCTGGCCTGGGTCCCCCTCTGCCTCCGTCCCTGGTTCCCCTTTAGTTCCAAGAAACGGGGGGACAAGGGCAGGGAGGCAGAGGAACCCCCTATCTCCCGGTCCAGGTCCCCCTGTCTCCCGACCCAGGTACCTCTCTCCCACCTGGCCCTGGTCACCCCTATCATCTACCGTCCCTGGTCCCCCTCTGCCTCCCTGCCCTTGTCACCCCTGCTTTTCGGCCCTGGTCCCTTTTGTCTCTCGTCCCTGGGTACCCCCCCTGCCTCCTGGCCTTGGTCCCCCCCTTCCTCCTCCCGGCGATGGTCCCCACTCTTCCGGCCCAGGTAGCCCTCTGTCTCCTGGCCCTGGTTCCCCCTGCCACCCTGCCCTGGTCCCTTTCTGCCTCCAGTCCCTTGTTCCCCTGTGCCTTCTAGCCCTAGTTCCCCTTTACTTCCAAGAAGCGGGAAGGACAAGGGCAGGGAGGCAGAGGAACACCCCCATCTCCCGGCCCGGGTACCCCTCTGTCGCCTGGCCCTGGTCCCCATCTGCCTCCAGGTCCTGGTCCCCCTCTGCCACCTGGTCCTGGTCCCCCCCACTTCTCGGCCCTGTTCCCCCTTTGTCTCCTGGCCCTGGTCCCCCACTGCCTCCCGGCCCTGGTCACCCTCTGCCTCCTGGCCCTGGTTTCCTACCTCCAGGCCCTTGGGTCTCTCTCCGTTCTGATCCTGGGTCCTCTCTACCTCCCAGCCCAGGTTCCCCTGTCTCCAGACCCAGGTACCCCTCTGCCTCCTGGCCCTGGTCTCCCTCTACCTCTAGGCCCTGGTACCTCTGTGCCTCCAGGCCCTGGTCCCTCTCTCTGTCCAGGCCCTGGGTCTGCTGTACCTCCCAGCCCTTATCCCCAGCTTTTCCGACCCAGGAACCCCTCTGCCTCCCGGCCCTGGTCCTCCTCTGCCTCCCGGCACTGGTCTCCTTCTACCGGCCCTAGTTCCCCTGCTCAAGAACAACGTACCCCTCTGCCTCCAGGCATGGTCACCCTCTGCCTCCTGGCGCTGGTCCCCCTCTGCCTCCTGGACCTGGTCCCCCTCTGCCTCCTGGACCTGGTCCCCCTCTGCCTCCAGGCCCTGGTCCCGCTCTGCCTCCCAGCCCTGGACTCCGTCTCCCAGTCCAGGCACCCCTCTGCCTCCCGGCCCAGGTACCCCACTGCCTCCTGGCCCTGGTCCCGCTATGCCTCCCAGCACAAGTACCCCTCTGACTCCTGGCCTTGGTCCCCCTATCTTCCGACCCAGGTACCCCTCTGCCTCCCGGCCCTGGTCTCCTTCTACGTCCAGGCCCTTGGGTCTCTCTGCGTCCCGGCCCTGGGTCCCCTTTACCTCTCAGCTCTGGTCCCCCTGTCCCCAGACCCAGGTATCCCTCTGCCTCGAGGCCCTGGTCCCCCTCTGCCTCCTGGCCCTGGCCCACCCCTGCCACCCTGCCCTGGACCGTCTGTGCTTCCCAGCTCTGGTCCCCCACGGCATCCCGGTCTTGGTTTTCTTCAACCTCGAGGCCATTGGTTGAGTCTCCGTCCCGACCCACGGTCCCCTCTACCTCCCAGCCCTGGTCCTCCTGTTTCCCGGCCTAGGTACCCCTTTGCCTCCTGGCACTGGTCCCCATCGGCTTCCCGGCCCGAGTCTCCCTCTGCCTTCTCGGCCTTGGTCCCCCTCTCTCCCGTGCCAGGTACCCCTTTGCCTCCTAGCCCTGGCCCCGCTCAGCCTCCAGGCCTTGGTCACCCTCTGCCTCCCTGCCCTTGTCGCCCCCGCTTCTCCACCCTGGTCCCCCTTAGCCTACCATCCCAGGTACCCCTCTGCCTCCCGGCCCTGGTCCGCATCTGCGTCTATGACCAGGTCACCCCCTGCCTCTCGGCCCTGGACCCCCTCTGCTTCTCAGCCCTGGTCCTCCTGTCAACTGACCCAGGTATCCCTCTGCCTAATGGCCCTGATCCTCCTCTACCTCCCTGCCCTTGTGGCCCCCGCATCTCCATCCTGGCCCCACTTTGCCTCCCAGGCAAGGTACCCCTCTGCCTTCCGGCCCAGGTACCCCTCTACTACCTGGCCCTGGTCCCCCCCTGCCTCCCTGCCCTGATCCCCATCTGCCTCCCAGCCCTGGTCCCTCTGTGCCTCCCGGCCCTGGTCTCCCTCGACCTCCAGGTCCTGGTCCCTCTCTCCATCATGGCCCTGGTCCCCTCTGCCTCCCGGCCCTGTTCCCCGTCTCCTGGCCTAGGAACCAGTCTGCCTCCTGGCCCTGGTCCCCCTCTGCCTACCCACCGTGGTCCCCATCTGCCTCCCGGCCCTATTCAACCTCTGCCTCTCAGCCCTGGTCCCCATCTCCTGGCCCTCGGACCCTTCTGCCTCCCTGCCCTGGTCCCCCTGCCTCCCGGCCCAGGTACCTCTCTGGCTTCCTGCCCTAGTCCTCCCCGCTTCTCGACCCTGGTGCCCCTTTGCCTCCCGGCCCAGGTACCCCTCTGCCTGCTGGCCACGGTCCCCCCTGCCACCATGCCCTGGTCCCCTTCTGCCTCCCAGACCTGGTCCCTCTGTGCCTCCTGGTAACCCAGGACCTCCCAGCCTTGGTTTCCTTCTACCTCCAGGCCCTTGGGCGAGTCTTCGTCCGGGACCTGGGTCTCTTCTACCTCCCGGCCCTGGTCCCCCTGTCTCCCGGCCTAGGTACACCTCCTCCTCCTGGCCCTGGTCCCCCCTCTGCCAACCCACCCTGGTGCCCATCTGCCTTCCGGCCTTGATCCCCCTCTGCTTCTCAGTCCTGGTCTCCCTGCCCCCAGCCTAGATACCCCTCTTCCTCCTGGCCCTGGTCCCCCTTTGCCAACCGCCCTAGTCCCCATAATAATAATAAAAATAATGATGGCATTTATTAAGCGCTTATTATGTGCAAAGTACTGTACTAAGCGCTGGGGAGGTTACAAGGTGATCAGTTTGTCCCATGGGGGTAGGGGGGCTCACAGTCTTAATCCCCATTTTACAGATGTGGTAACTGAGGCCCAGAGAAGTGAAGTGACTTGCCCAAAGGCACACTGCTGACAATTGGTGGAGCCAGGATTTGAACCCATGACCTCTGACTCCAAAGCCCAAGCTCTTTCCACTGCGCCACGCTGCTTCTCTCATCTGCCTCCCGGCCCTGGTACGCCTGTCTCCCGGCCCAGGTAACTCTCTGCCTCCCATTCCTGGTCCCTCTCTGCCTTCAGGCCCTGGTCCACCTTGGCCTCTCGGCCCTAGTTCCCTTCGGCCTCCCTGCCCTTGTCGTCCTCACTTCTCCGCCCTGGTCCCCCTTTGTCTCCCAGTCCAGGTACCCCTCTGTCTCCCAGCACTGGTCAGCCTCTGCGTCTATGACCTGGTCACCCCCTGCCTCTCGTCCCTGGTCCCCCTCTGCTTCTCAGCCCTGGTCCTCCTGTCTTCAGGCACTATGTCTCCTCTAACTCCCAGCCCTGGTCCCCGTCTCCCGGTCGAAGTACCTCACTTCCTCCTGGCCCTGGTCCCCCTCTGCCAACCCTCCCTGGTCCTCATCTGCGTCCCAGCCCTGGTCCCCCTGTCTCCCGACCCAGGTACCCCTCTGCCTGACAGACCTGGTTCCCCTCAGCCTCCCTGCCCTTGTCCCCCCTGCTTCTTGGCTCTGGTCCCCCTTTGCCTCCCAGCCCAGGTACCCTCTGCCTCCCAGCCCAGGTCCCCATCTGCCACCCTGCCTTGGTCCGCCCGTGCCTCTCGTCCACGTTCGCCCTCTGCCTTTCGGCCCTAGTTCCCCTTTATGTCCGAGAAATGTGGGGACATGTGTAGCGAAGTAGAGGTACTGCTCTGCCTGTGGGCCTGGGTCCCTGTTTTCCGGCCCTGGTCCCCCTCTGCCACCTGGCCCTGGCTCCCCTGCACCTGCCAGCACTGGTCTCCCTCTACCTCCAGGCCCTGGGTCCCCTCTACCTCGCAGCCTGGGTCCCTCTGCCTCCCGGCCCTGGTTCCCCTCTTCCTCCCTGCCCTTGTCCCCCTTTCTCCCAGCCCAGGTACCCCTCTGCTGCCCTGTCCTGGTCACCCTCTGCCTCATGGCTCTGGTCCCTCTGTGCCTCCCGTCCCTTGTCTCCTTCTACCTCCAGGCCCTTGAGGTCTCTCTCCCTCCTGGCCCTGGTCCCCGTCTCCTGACCCAGGTACCCTTCTGCCTCCTGGCCCTGGCCCCCCTCTGCCGCCCAGCCCTGGTTCCCCTCTGCCTATTGGCCCTGGTCCCTCTGCTACTACCGGCTCTGGTCTCTTTCTACCTCTAGGCCCTTGGGTCTCTCTCCATCCCAGCCCTGGTCCCCACTTCCTCCCGGCCTTGGTCCCCCAGTCTCCTGACCCAGGTCCCCCTCTGCCTCCCTGCCCTAGTCCCCCCCACCCCCGTGCCTCGGCCCAGGTACCCCTCTGCCTCTCGGCCCTGGTCCCCAAGGCCTCTCAGCCCTGGTCTCCCTCTGCCTCCCGGCCAGGATACCCCACTGCCTTTTCCACCAGGTCCCCTTCAGCCTCCCAGGCCTGGACCCCGTCTCGCAGCCCAGGTACCCCTCTGCCTTCCAGCCCTGGTCCCCCCCATCTCCCAGTCCAGGTACCCGTCTGCCTCCTGGCCCTGTTCCCCCTCAGCCTCCCGGCCCTGGTCTCCTTCTACCTCCAGGCCCTTGGGTCTCTCTCTGTCCTGGCCCTGAGTCCCCTCTACCTCCCAGGTCTGGTCCCCCTGCCTAGGGTCCCCTCTGCCTCCTGGCCCTGGTCCACCTCTGCCTCCAGGCCCCGGTCCCCTTCTGCCTACCTGCCCTTGCCCCCCCCCCCCACGTCTTGGCCCTGGTCCCCCTTTGCCTTCCGGCCCAAGTACCCCTCTGTGCCCTGGCCGTTTCCCCTCTGCCTTCTGGCCCAGGTACCCCTTTGCCTCCTGGCCCTGATTCCCCTCTTCTTCCCAGTCCTGGTCCCCCGTAACCTGGCCCAGGTACCCCTCTGCCTCCTGGCTCTAGTCCCCCACTGCCGTAGTCACCTCAGCCTCCCCTGCCTTGGCGCCCCTCTGCCTCCCGGCCCTGGGTCCCCTCAACCTCCTGGCCCTGGTCCCCCCGTCTCCTGGCCCAGGTACCCTTCTAAATCCTCACCCTGCTCCCCCTATGCCTTCCCACCCTGGTCTCCCTCTGCATCCCGGCCCTTGTCCCCCTCTGCCTCCCTGCCTTGGTCCCCCCAACCTATCGTCCCTCTCTGACTTTCAGCTGCAGTTCCCCTGTACTTACAAGAAGCGGGGGCGGGGGAGGGGGCGGGCGGCAAGGGCAGGGAGGCAGAGGTACCCCTGTGCCTGCTGGACCTGATCCCCGTTTCCCAACCCTGGTCCCCCTCTGCCTCCTGGCCCTGGTCCCCCTCTGCCTCCCAACCCTGGTCCCCCCCCCCCCCCCGTCTCCCGGTCCAGGTACCCCTCTGCCTCGTGGCCATGGTCCCCCTCTACCTCCAGGCCCTGATCCCTCTCTACCTTCGGACACTGGTCCCTTTGAGCCTCCCAGCCCTGATCTCCCTCTACCTCCAGGCCACTGGGTCTCTCTCCTTCCCAGCCAAGGGTCCCCTCTACTTCCTGGCCCAGGTCCCTCTGTTCTACCAAGCCCTGGTCTCCCTCTGTCTCCAGGCCCTGGCCCCTCTCTCTGTCCCAGCCCTGGGACCCTCTATCTCCCGTCCTAGGTCTCCCTGTCTCCCGGCCCAGGTACCCCTCTGCCTCCCGGCCCTGGTCCCCTTCTGCTTCCCGGCCCTGGTCGGCCTCTGCCTCTCTGACCTGGTCACCCCCGGCCTCTCGGCCCTGGTTCCCCTCTGCTTCTCAGCCCCAGTCCCACTGTCTCCTGGCACAACTACCCCTCTGTCTCCCAGCCCTGGCCCCCTGTCTCCTGGCCCAGATACCCCTCTGCCTCCCGTTTCTGGTCTCCTGTCTAATGGACCTGGTGCCCCTCTGCCTCCCAGCCCAGGTCCCCTTTTCTTCCAGCCCAGGAACTCCTCTGCCTCCTGGCCCTGGTTCCCCTCTATGTCCCAGCGCTGGTCCACCATCTACTGGCCCGGATACTCCTCTGCCTCCTGGCCCGGGTTCCCCTCTGCCTCCCTGCCCAGGTCACCCCCAACCTCTCGGTCCTGATCCCCCTCTGCCCCCCTGCCCCGGTCACCCCCTGCCTTACGTCCCTGGTCCCCCTCTGACTTTCAGCCCTAGTTCCCCTTTACTTCTGAGAAGCAGGGGGTACAAGGGCAGGGACGCAGTGGTACCACTCTGCCTGCCGGCTTGATCCCCATTTCCCGGCCCTGGTCCCCTTCTGCCTCCCGGCCCTGGTCCCCCTTAGCCTTTCCGGCCCTGGTCCCGCTCTGGCTTCCCGGCCTTAGTCCCCTTCTGCTTCCCGACCATGGTCCGCCTCTGAATCTCTGACCTGGTTGCCCCCCGCCTCTCGGCCCTGTCTCCCGGCCAGGGACCCTTCTGCCTCCTGGCCCCAGTCCCCTTGTCTACCGGCCCTGGTCCCACTTTGCCTCCGGGCCCTGGTCCCCCTCTGCCTCCCTGTCCCGGTCCCCCTCTGCTTCCCAGCCCTGATCAGCCTCTGCCTCTCTGACCTGGCGGCCCCCGCCTCTCGGCCCTGGTTCCCCTCTGCTATTCATCCCTAGGCCCCATCTCCTGGCCCATGTAACCCTCTGCCTCCCAGCCCCAGTCCCCCTGTCTACCGGCCCTGATCTCCCTCCGTCTCCTGTCCCTGGTCCCCCTTTGCCTCCCAGCCCTGATCCCCGTTTCCCAACCCTGGTCCCCCTCTGCCTCCTGGCCCTGGTCCCTCTCTGCCTCCCGACCTTGACTCCCATTTCCTGGCCCAGGTACACCTCTGCCTCCTGGCCCTGGTCCTCCTCTACCTCCTGGCCCTGGTCCCTTTGAGCCTCCCAGCCATGGCCTCCCTCTACCTCCAGGACGCTGGGTCTCTCTCTGTCCCGGCCATGGGTCCCCTCTACCTCCCGGTCCTGGTCCCCGTCTGGCTCCCTGCCCTGGTCCCCCTCAAATTCCCGGCCCAGGCCGGCCTCTGCCTCTCTGACCTGGTCACGCCCCGCCTCTCGGCCCTGGTTCCCCTCTGCTTCTCAGCCCTAGTCCCACTGTCTCCCGGCACAGGTACCCCTCTGCCTCCTAGCCCTGGTCCCCCGTCCCCTGGCCCAGGTACTCCTCTGCCTCCCGGCCCTGGTCGTCCTGTCTACCAGCCCTGGTCACCCTCTTTCTCCTGGTCCTGGCCGCTCTCTGCCTCCCTGACCTTGTCACACTGCTTCTCGGCCCTGGTCCCACTTTGCCTCCCGGCCCAGGTACCCCTCTGCCTCCTGGCCCTGGTTCCCCTCTACTTACCGGCCCTGGTCCCCCGTTTACCGGCCCGGGTACCCCTCTGCCTCCTGGCCCTGGTCTCCCACTGCCTCCAGGCCCTGGTCCCCCTCTGCCTCCCGACCCTGGTGCCCCTTCTCCGATCCCCGGTACCCCTCTGCCTCCTAGCTATGATCCCCCTCTGTTTCCCGGCCCCGGTCACCCAAGCCTCCTGACCCTAGTCCCCTGTCTCCTGGCCCAGGGACCCTTTGCCTCCTGGCCCTGGTCTCTTTCTGCATCCAGGCCCTGGTCCCCCTCTGCCTCCCTTGCCTTGTCCCGCCCCCTTTTCGGCCCTGGTCCCCCTTTACCTTCCAGCCCAGGTACCTCTCAGCCTCCTGGCACTGGTCCCCCTCTGCCACCCGGCCCTTGTCCACCTGTCTACTGGCCCAGGTTCCCTTCTAAATCCTGGCCCTGGCCCCCCTCTGCCTCCTCGCCCTGGTTCCCCTCTGCATCCCGGCCCCGGTCCCCCTCTGCCTCCTGGCCCTTGTCCCCATCTGCCTCCTGGCCCTGGTCCCTGTCCGCCTCCTGGCCCTGGTCCCCCCGTTTCCCAGTCTAGGTTCCCCTCTGCCTCCCGGCCCGGGTCTCCCTCTGCCCCCCTGCCCTGGTCCCCAAGGCGTCTCAGCTCTGGTGCCCCTCTGCCTCCGGCCAAGGTACCCCACTGCCCCCCGGACGAAATCCCCTTCAGCTTCCTTGCCCTGGCCCCCATCTACCAGCCCAGGCACCCCTTGGCCTCCCGGCTCTGGTCCCCCTGTATCCCTTCCCAGGAACCCCTCTGCCTCCCATCCCTGGTCCCCCTCGGCGTCCTGACCCTGATCCCCCTCTGCAGCCTGCCCTGGTCCTGTGCCTCCCGGCCCCGGTCTCCTTCTACCTCCAGGCCCTCGGGTCTCTGTGCCAGCCCTGGGTCCCCTCTACCTCGTGGCCCTGGTCCCCTTCTGCCCTGGTTCCCCGTCTCCTGTCCCAGGTACCCCACTGCCTCCTGGCCCTGGTCCCCCTCTGCCTCCCGGCCCTGGTTGCTGTGTGACTCCCCGCCCTGGTCTACTTCTACCTCTGTGGCCTTGGATCTCTCTCTGTTCCGGCCCTGGTCTCCGTCGCCCAGCCTAGGTACCCCTCTGCCTCCTGGCCCTGGTTCCCCACCTTGTTCCCCCTCTGCCTTCCAGCCCCAGTACCCCTATGCCACCCTGCCCCTGCCGCCCCCCCCTCCCCGCTTCTCAGCCCTGGTCCCTCTCTACTTCCCAGCCCAGGTAACCCTACGTCCCTCTACCTCCCTGCCCTGGTCCCCGGTCTCCTGGCCCAGGTACCCATCTGGCTCCTGGCCCTGGTCCTGCCCTGCCGCCCGGCCCTGGTCCCTCTGTGCCTCCTGGCCCTGGTCTCGTTCTACCTCCAGGCCCTTGGGTCTCTCTTCGTCCTGGCCCTGCATCCCCTCTACCTCCCGGCCCTCGTCACTTTGTCTCCCGGCCCAGGTACCCTTCTGCCTCCTGGCCCTGGTCCCCCTCTCTCGCGGCCCAGGTACCCCTCTGCCTCCTGGCCCTGGTCCCTGTCTGCCACCCTGCCATGGTCCACCTCTGCCTCCCGGCCCTGGTCTCCTTCTACCTCCAAGCCCTTGGGTCTCTCTCCATCCCGGCCCTGGGTCCTCTCTACCTCCCAGCCCAGGTCCCCCTGTCTCCTGGCCCAGGTAACCCTCTACTTTGGCCATGATCCCTCCCCTGCCTTCCCACCCTGGTCCCTCTCTGCCTCCCTGTCCTGGTCCCCTGCCTGCCTCTCAGCCTTTGTCCCCCTCTGCCTTTCGGCCCTGGTATCCCTGTCTCCCAGCCTAGGTACCCATCTGCTTCCTGGCACTGGTCCCGCTCTGCCTCTAGGCCCTGCTCCCCCTCTGCCTCCCGGACCTGGTCCCATTATGTGTCCATGCCCTGGTCTCCCTGTGTCCAGGCCCCCCCGCTTCCCATCCTCCCCGCCTTGCCTCCTTCCCCTCCCCACAGCACCTGTATATATGTATATATGTTTGTACATATTTACTACTCTATTTATTATTTTATTTGTACATATTTATTCTATTTATTTTATTTTGTTAATATGTTTTGTTTTGTTCTCTGTCTCCCCCTTCTAGACTGTGAGCCCATTGTTGGGTAGGGACCGTCTCTATATGATGCCAACTTGTACTTCCCAAGCGCTTAGTACAGTGCTCTGCACACAGTATGCGCTCAATAAATACGATTGAATGAATGAATGAATGGTCTCCTCCTACCTCCAGGCCCTGGTCCATCTCTGCGTCCTGGACTTGGGTTCCCTCTACCTCCCGGCACTGGTCCCCCTGTCTTCCGGCCCAGGTACCACTTTGCCTCCTGGTCCGGGTCCCCCTCTGCCACCCTGCCCTGGTCCTCCTCTGCCTCCCGGCCCTCGTCATCCTCTGCCTCCCAGCCCTCGTCCCTCTGCGCCTCCCAGCCCTGTTCTCCTTCTACCCCCAGGTTCTTGGGTCTCTCTCCGTCCCAGCCCTGGGTCCTCTCTACATTCCAGCCCTGGACCCCGTCTTCCGGCCAAGGAACCCCTCTGCCTCCCAGCCCCGGTCTTCCTATGTCTCCCTACCCCTGTCCCCAATGCGTCTCGGTCCTGATCCCCCTCTGCCTCCCAGCCCTGGTCCTCCTATGCCTCCCTGCCCCTGTCCCCCCGGCCTCTCGGCCCTGGTCCCCCTCTGTCTCCCGGCCCAGGTACACCTATTCCTCCCGGCCCTGGTCCCCCATCTCCTGGCCCAGGTACTCCTCTGCTTCCCTGCCCTGGTCACCCTGTCTCCCGGCCCAGATAACCCCTCTGCCTCCTGGCCCTGGTCCCCCTCTGCCATCCGGCCCTGGGATCCCTCTGCTTCCCTGCCCTGGTCCCCCTGTATCCCGGCCCAGGTACCCTTCTGTCTCCTGGCCCTGGTCCCCCTCTGCTTCCCTGACTTGGTCTCCCCCTCTGCCTCCAGGCCCTGGTTTCCCTCTGCCTCCCTGCCCTGATCCCCCACCGCCTCTCGGCCTTGGTTCCCCTCTGCCTCCCGGCCCAGGTAACCCTCTGCCTCCCGGCCCTGGTCCCCCATTCCCCGGCCCAGGTACCCCTCTTCTTCCCTGCCCTGGTCTGCCTGTCTCCCGGCCCAGGTAACCCTCTGGCTCCGGCCCTGGTCCCTCTCTGCCTCCTGGCCCTGGTCCCC
The DNA here is from genome assembly GCF_015852505.1 of Tachyglossus aculeatus. Taxonomy (NCBI): domain Eukaryota; kingdom Metazoa; phylum Chordata; class Mammalia; order Monotremata; family Tachyglossidae; genus Tachyglossus; species Tachyglossus aculeatus. The sequence continues at coordinate 36,610,051 of NC_052082.1, forward strand.
TCCCGCCTCCTGGTCATGGTTCCCCCCGCTGCCTGGTGCTGGTCCAACCCTGAATCTTGGCACTGGTCCTCCTCTACATCTCGGCCCTGGTCCCCCTGTCTCCCGACCCAGTAACCCCTCTGCCTCCCAGCTCTGGTCACATGTACCTCCCTGCCCTGGTCTCCCCCACTTCTAGGCCCTGGTCATTCATTCATTCATTCAATCGTATTTATTGAACGCTTACTGTGCGGAGAGCACTGTACTAAGCGCTTGGGAAGTACAAGTCGGCAACATATAGCGCTCAGTACAGTGCTCTGCACACAGTAAGCGCTCAATCAATATGACTGACTGAATGAATGCTTTTGTTAATTATATATGTAATCATATTTTTCGAATTGATGCCTGTTTACTTGTATTGATGTCCTGATGCCTTTTTACTTGTATTAGTACCTGTCTCCTCCTCTAGACTGGAAGCTAATTGTGGGCAGGGATCATCTCTCTTTTTTGCTGTACTGTACTTTCCCAAGCGCTTAGTACAGTGCTCTGCTCACAGTAAGCGCTCTATGGCTTAGTGGAAAGAGCACAGGCTTGGATGTCAGAGGACTTGAGTTCTAATCCTGGCTCCGCCACCTGTAAGCTGTGTGACCTTAACTTAAGTCAAGCCACTTAACTTCTCTGTGCCTCGCTTACCTCATCTGCAAAATGGGGATTGAGACTGTGAGCCCCTGGTGGGACAATCTGATGACTATGTATCTACTCCTTGCTCAGAACAGTGCTTGGCCCATAGTAAACACTTAACAAATAACATTATTATTACTATTGTTATAAGTACAATTGAATGGATAAATGAAGTGTGGTTTGAACCAAAAATTTGCTAGCCTCTCATACACACACTCATAAATACACCCACACCCACATACACACACACCCACACACACACACCCCACACACACACCCACCCCTCTTTTGGAGGACTGTGCCACCCAAGACTCCATCTTGACAGCAGGGCATGTCTGGGCATTGTGCACATTAGAAAGATGCTCCTCAAGGCTGGAGAGATGCAGTGAGCAGTTTTTTTAAAATGAGTAGTAACTAGATTCTCCCCTTGGCCATCCTGCCCTGAGCTGTGTGCTGCCAGGGGATTTTGGCTGGAGGGCTTTGAGCAGCATGGACATCCTATTGCGGGAAGGGGAACCTCAGGACTCACCCTGGCCTCCTCTAGGGATGGGCAGAAGAACCTCGGTCTCATCGGAGTGAAGGGGCACTGGAGCTTCTCCTCTGGTCCCTGCCCATGGACATGTCGAGTTCTGAACCCTGGTCTTGAGACACATGAACCGGTGATCCTAAGAGTCTGACTGGGACCACATCTGTTGAAAGGAAAACCAGTGCTCAAAGTTGGGTGTGGAAAGGGGAAGCGGAGAGGCAGGAAAAGGTGGCGGGGGGACGCACAGACAACCTAGTTTTGCCAACACTTTTGCCCACTCTCCCTGCCCCCTCCCAGCCCAACATGGTTAAGTGGATCTGCAGCTACGCTGACTGCCACACTCTGCCCTACAAAGACTTACCCATCCCTTCTTCACATCCCTAGAAGGGGCTTGTTCTCCACACGCTGGAGGGACAGAACGACACACTGTATAGAATTCCATTTCCAGAAAAGAAAACCTGCTTTGTCCTCCCACCTGCACCCCCAGTTCTGTTACTCCAGGAACTCCAGTCCCCCCGATACGGTAAGCACTTAGAACAGTGCCAGTGCCTAGAACAGTGCTTGGCACATAGTAAGCATTTAATACCAACATTATCGTTAATATTAATCTTATTGTGGGGAGGGAATGTGTCTTTCATACTGTACTCTCCCAAGGGCTTAGTACAGTGCTCTGCACACAGCAAGAGCTCCATCGACCTAACTGATCTATTGAAGGTGTAGAACCGCACAGTAGATGAGTGCAATTTCTAGTACAATACCTGCCTTTTGTCCTCCCCACCCACACCCCTGCTTCCTTGACCTCAGGTAGGAGTCTGCACACTTTGCTTCTCAGAGAAAATTAGGATAGAGACCCTGATAGACACTCTGTCCTCCTCCTGACACTGGATCCCTCAGGCTTCTGTGTTATGCCCAGAAATGTCCTTTATCTGGGGCCTGAGACTTTGCAGTGACCCTGAAGAGGGACTAGAGCCACAGCAAAGCTTGCCCCGTCTATAGAATTAAGGGCCCTGGCTCTTCTCGGTCCCAATTGAGTCAGACAGAACTAGCTTCCTGCACAGAGCCCCAGACCCTGTTCTCCCATGAGTGGCAGCCGCTTCATTACTCATCTTCCCCCAGATTATTCTCTCTCTCTCTCTCTCTCTCTCTCTCTCTCTCTCTCTCTCTCTCTCTCTCTCACACACACACACACACACACACACACACACACACACACACACACACACACACACACTTATATTCCCTGTGGGGTAGCAGTACAGGTCACTTAGTAATGGGATAAATCTGGTTGCGGAATGTGCCCACGTTGTAAGAGGCCGAGGAAAAGCACTGAGCAGCTGCTCTGGAGAGATGTCCCTGGCCCCTGGAACCAGAACCATTCTCTGGTCGGAGAGCAGCAGCCTGCCCCCTGGTGGCACCAATCGTTATTCTGGGAGGCTGCACCTCTCTATCACCCCCTGGTGGCAGCAGCGAGCTTGTTCATGGAGGCTGTGCTTGGTGGCAGTACAGTCCACTATAATGATAATAATACTAATAATAATTGTACTTAATGATAATAATGATGGCATTTGTTAAGCGCTTACTATGTGCAAAGCACTGGGGTATACAAGGTGATCAGGTTATTCCACGTGGGGCTCACAGTCTTAATCCCATTTTACAGATGAGGCAACTGAGGCACAGAGAAGTTAAGTGACTTGCCCAAAGTCACACAGCTGACAATTGGCAGTGCCAGGATTTGAACCCATGACTTCTGACTCCGAAGCCCGGCCTCTTTCCACTGAGACACGCTGCTTCTCTATTGTTAAGCACTTACTATGTGCCAAGCACCGTTTTTATGGCATTTATTAAGCACTTACTATGTGCAAAGCACTGTTCTAAGCGCTAGGGAGGTTACAAGGTGATCAGGTTGTCCCACGGGGGGCTCTCAGTCTTAGTCCCCATTTTACAGATGAGGTAACTGAGGCACAGAGAAGTTAAGGGACTTGCCCAAAGTCACACATCTGACAATTGGCAGAGCCAGGATTTGAACCCATGACCTCTGACTCCAAAGTCTGTGCTCTTTCCACTGAGCCACGCTGCTTCTCTGTTCTAAGCATGCTGCACTGTTCTAAGCACTGGGGTAGATACAAGGTAATCGGGTTGCCCCACATGGGGCTCACGGTCTTAATTCCCATTTTACATTCATTCATTCATTCAATCGTATTTATTGAGCACTTACTGTGTGCAGAGCACTGTACTAAGTGCTTAGGAAGAACATGTTGGAAACATATAGAGACCGTCCCTACCCAACAACGGGCTCACAGTCTAGGTAACTGAGGCACAGAGAAGTTAAGTGACTTGCCCAAGGTCACACAGCAGACAAGTGGCAGAGCTGGAATTAGAACTCATGAACTCCCAAGCCCGTGCTCTTTCCACTAAGCCAGCGTGGCTTTGTGGCTTAGTGGATAGGACGGGCCTGGGGATTAGAAGGTCCTGTGTACTAATCCTGGTTCTGCCACATGCTTGCTGTGTGACCTTGGGCCGTTACCTCAGTTACCTCACCTGTAAAATGGGTATTAAGACTAATATGGGCCTCATAGGCCCATATGGGCCAGGGACTGTGTCCAACCAAATTAACTTGGATCTACCCTAGCTCTTACAACAGTACTTGGCACAAAGTAAGCACATAAAATGTACCATCATTTATTATTATTATTATTATTATTATTATTATTATTATTATTATTATTATTATTATACTACAGTAAGCTTGTTCTGGGGTGCTGCTCCTCTCTACCGCCCCATAGTGCTACTAGGCAGTATTCTGTGAAGCTGCACCTCTCAGTCACCCCCTCACAGTATCAGGTGTCGTTCTGGGAGGCACGGGCCTGGAAATCCGAGGACATGGGTTCCAGTTCTGGCTCCACCATATATCTCCTCTGTGACCTTGGGCATGTCAACTTCTCTGAGGCTAAGTTACCTCATCCGTAAAATGGGGATTAAGACTGTGAGTCCCATGTGGGACATGGACTGTGTCTGATCTGATTACCCTGTATCTACCCCAGGACTTAGAACAGTGTTAGGCACACAGTAAGTGCTTAACAAATACAACCATAATAACTATTATGATGATTATTATGATTTTATTATTATTATTATTATTTTAGAGACAAGATAACTGAGGCATAGAAGAGTGAAGTGACTTGCCCAAGGTCACTCAGCAGACACACAGCAGGTCCTGGATTAGAAATCAGGTCTGACCCCCCCCAGGCTCTATCCACTAGGCGGCGATGCTTCTCTCCCACACGGCGCCTCTCTATCGCCACCTGGTGGTACTTTGCTCTTCCAGCGCCGGCTTACCCCATGGGCCTCCATCTCCTCTATCTAGACTGCGGCCTCCTTTTCCAAGCCCCCTCTCTGGTCTGGAACTCCCTCTCCTTCCCTTCACATGTGTCAGAACGTCATTATCCCCCTCTCCAAAGCATTAAGGTCACAACTCCGCTAGCTCTCTTCCTCCCTTCAAGGCCCTGCTGAGAGCTCACCTCCTCCAGGAGGCCTTCCCAGACTGAGCCCCTTCCTTCCTCTCCCCTTCGTCCACCTCTCCATCCCCCCCATCTTACCTCCTTCCCTTCCCCACAGCACCTGTATATATGTATGTATGTTTGTACATATTTTTTTACTCTATTTATTTATTTTATTTGTACATATCTATTCTATTTATTTTATTTTGTTAGTATGTTTGGTTTTGTTCTCTGTCTCCCCCTTTTAGACTGTGAGCCCACTGTTGGGTAGGGACTGTCTCTATATGTTGTCAATTTGTACTTCCCAAGCGCTTAGTACAGTGCTCTGCACATAGTAAGCGCTCAATAAATACGATTGATGATGATGATGATGATGATGAACTCCGCCAAGAGACCTTCTCTGATTAAACCCTTTTTCCTCCGGCTCCTTCTCCCTTCTGTATTGTCTACAACCTGGGATTTGTGAAATTTGACAATCGCTTTTGGCCCGGCATCATTTGTGTGCATATCCAAGCAACCGAACAGAAAGAGCCGAGGCCCAACAAACACTAAAATAATGACTGAAATTAAATGAAAAAAAAGTCAGGTGGCAACAGAAATGAGAAGAGCACCTACGCTGATCAATCCCCCAAAGACTGGCCAAATCCAACTTCCCAGATAATAATTATAACAACTGTGGTCTTTGTTAAGCACTTATTATTTGCCAGACACTGTACTAACCACTGGTTTAGGCACAAGATAATTGGGTTGCACACAGTCCCTGTCCCACACTGGGCTCAACAGTCTTAATCCCTATTTTATAAATGAGGAAACTGAAGCACAGAGATTAATGGAGGAGGGAAGGTCAGCGGTTTTGAACGGTCCCTGCCGGATCACTTGGGGAGTGTCAAGGATGGGGAAGAGAGAGCCAGGGGTGCTGGATGTTCCATGCTGGGTCACTGATGGAGAGTCAGGGGTGAGGAAGACAAAGACACGGGGGTTGGATGGTCACACTGCCAAGCAAGTGGTCGTGTGACCATTAGGTTTGGGGTTATTGTTCAAGTTTTTGTGGGGACAAAGGACCAGCTACCAGTGGCCTGAAAGGGTTTCTGCCCTCACCCCACCAACAGGGCCAAGCCCCTGGCTGAGCAGAATTCATCAGTCAGCCAGTCAATTCGATTTACTGGGCAATTACTGTGTGCAGAGCACAATATGAAGCAGTTGGTTCACCAATATTCATTCATTCATTCACCCATTCAATCGCATTAATTGAGTGCCTACTGTGTGCACAGCACTGTACTAAGCTCTTGGAAAGTACAATTTGGCAACAGAGACAGTCCCTACCCAACAACGGGCTCACAGTCTAGGAGGGGGAGACAGACAACAAAACAAAACAAGTAGGCAGGCATCAATGGCATCAAAACAGATAAATAAAATTATAGATATACACACATCATTAGTAAAATAAACAGAATAAGAACTATGTACAAATTATACACATGTGCTGTGGGAAGGAGTAAAGCAGAGGGAGGGAGTCGGGGAGATGGGGAGGGGAGGAGGAGCAGAGGATAAGGGGGGGGCTCAATGCTCAATCTGGGAAGGCCTCTGGAGGAGGTGAGCTCTCAGGAGGGCTTTCAAGGGAGGAAGAGAGCTAGTTTGGCGGATGTGTGGAGGGAGGGCATTCCAGGCCAGAGGTAGGACGTGGGTCGGGGGTCACCGGCGGGACAGGTGAGAACGAGGCCCAGGGAGGAGGTGAGCAGCAGAGGAGTGTGCGGGCTGGGCTGTAGAAGGAGAGAAGGAGGTGAGGTAGGAGAGGCCAAAGGAATGGAGACCTAACAAGTCAATAGTGAGGAGTTTTTGCTTCATGCAAAGGTTGATGGACAACCACCGGAGATTTTTGAGGAGGGAAGTGATATGCCCAGAGCGTTTCTGTAGAAAGGTAATCCGGGCAGCAGAGTGAAGTATAGACTGAAGCGGGGAGAGACAGAAGGATAGGAGATCAGAAAGGAGACTGATGCAGTCATCCAGTCGGGATAGGATGAGAGACTTAACCAAGAAGGTAGTGGTTTGGATGGAAAGGGAAGTACGGATCTTGGCGATGTTGTGAAGGTGAGACCGGTAGGTTTTGGTGAAGGATTGGATGTGTGGGGTGAACGACAGAGCGGAGTCAAGGATGACTTGACTGGACCCAATATAACAGAGGCATTCCTTGATTATCATCACTATTATTATTATTATTTATGTATTATTTATTTATTATTATTATGGTATTTGTTAAGCGCTTACCATATGCCAAACAGTTACAAGCATTGGGATGGATACAAGATAATCAGGTTTTCCCACATGGGTTCACAGTCTTCATTCCTATTTTTAAAGGTGAGGTAACTGAGGTACAGAGAAGTGAAGTGACTTGTCCAAGGTCACACAGCAGACAAATGGCAGAGCTGGGATTAGAACCCACATACTCTGAATCCCAAGCCCATGCTCTTGCCGCTATGCTACACTGCTTCACAGTGAGCTTACAGTCTAGAGGGGGAGACAGCACTCATATGAAGAAATACATTACACATATGGATGTAAGGCCTGAGGGGCTGGAAGGGAGGTGATGCATGAAGGGAGCAAGTCAGGGCAATGCAGAAGGGAGTGGGAGAAGAGGAAAGAAGGGCTTAGTCAGGGAAGGCCTCTTGGAGGAGATGGGCCTTCATTGAGGCCCATTGAAGGTGGATAGAGTCATTGTCTGTCGGATATGAGGAGGGAGGCCGTTCCAGGCCATTCCAGAGGCAGGACATGGGCGAGAGGTCGGCGGCGAGACGGACTAGGTCGAGGTACAGTCAGAAGGTTGGTATTAGAGAGGTGAAGGGTGTGGGCTGGGTTGTGATAGGAGACTAGCGAGGTGAGGTAGGATGGGGGGGGCAAGGTGAGCGAGTGCTCTAATGCCCACAGTAAGGAGTTCCTGTTTGATGAGGAGGTGGATGGGCAACCACTGGAGTTTCTTGAGGAACGGGGAAACGCATCCTGGATGTTTCTGTAGAAATATGTTGGTAGCAGAGTGAAGTATGGACTAGACTGGGGGAGAGACAGAAGGGCTGAAGATGTGTAGACAGGGGCGCGGATGCAAGAAGGTTTGTTCCATCTGCCGAATTTGGGGCCCCGGGGCTTCGAGAAGCAGTGTGCCTCAGTGGAAAGAGCACGACGGGCTTGGGAGTCAGAGGTCATGGGTTCTAATCCCGACTCCAGCACTTGTCAGCTGTGTGACTTTGGGCAAGTCACTTCACTTCTCTGTGCCTCGGTTACCTCATCTGTAAAATGGAGATTAAATCTGTAAGCCCCACGTGGGACAGCCTGATTACCTTGTATCCTTCCCAGAGCTTAAAACAGGGGTTTGCACATAGTAAGTGCTTAACAGATGCCATTATAATTATTATTATTATTGTTCTCCACCCCAGTCCAGGCAGACTGAACCAGTTCCCTACACAGGGCCTCATCCCCGTTTTCAGTATCAGCCTCTGCTAGATATGACAGCCCCCTACTCATTCTCTCCTCCAGAGATGAACTTTTAAGCATGCAAATTCATAAACAAACATATTCACCAGCTATAAAACAACACCTTCCTTTAGAGGTGGCAGCCCAGCTCCTGGCTCCATCTCTCCACGAGGACTAGGGTTGGGAAATCTGCTGCTCTGTACGCAGGCTGTGGTCACGGTAAGGGTGCCCACTCACTCAGGTGGCATGAGACATGAGAACAGGACCTATGCTGATCAATCCCCCACAGAATGGCCAAATCCGACTTCACGAATAATCATAATTGTGGTAATTGTTTAGCGCGTATCATTTACCAGACGCTGTTCTAACCGCTGGAGTAGATACACGATAATTTGGTTGGACACAGTACCTGTCCCACACTGGGCTCACAGTCAATCTCCATTTTACATATGTGGAAACTGAGGCACAGAAAGTAATGGAGAAGGGAAAGTCAGGGGTATTAGATGGTCCCTGCTGGATCGATCCCTGGGGGAGAGGCAGGGATGGGGATGGGAGAGGCAGGGTGTTAGATGGTCCATTCGGGGTCACTAGGGGAGAGTCTCCAATCTGGCTTCTGCCCCCTTCACTGAAAACGGCCTCTCAGAGATCACCAATGACCTTCCTCTTGCCAAATCCAAAGGCTCCTACTCCATCGTAATCATCCTCGACCTTTCAGCCGCCTTTGACACTGTCGACTGTCCCCTTCTCCTCAACACGTTATCCAACCTTAATAATAATAAAAATGATGGTATTTGTTAAGCACTTACTATGTGTGAAGCACTGTTCTAAATGCTGGGGTTGACACAAGGTAATCAGGTTGTCCCACATGGGGCTCACGTCTCTATATGTTGCCAACTTGTACTTCCCAAGTGCTTAGTACAGTGCTGTGCACACAGTAAGCGCTCAATAAATACAATTGATTGATCCCCATTTTACAGATGAGGCAGCTGAGGCACAGAGAAGTGAAGTGACTTGCCCAAAGTCACACAGCAGACAAGTGGCAGAGTCGGAATTAGAACCCACAACCTCTGACTCCCAAGCCCAGGCTCTTTCCACTAAACCACGCTGCTTCTCTGACCTTGGTTTGGCTTCACTGACTCTATCTTCTCCGGTTCTCCTCTTATTTCTCTGGCCCTTCAATTCTCAGTCTCCTTTGTGGGCTCCTCCTCCTCCCAGCCCCTTACTGTAGGGGTCCCGTAAGGTTCAGTTCTTGGTCCCCTTCTATTCTTCACCTACACTCACTCCCTTGAAGAACTCATTCGCTGTCTCGGCTTCAGCTATCATCTCTATGCAGATGATACCCAAATCCAGATCTCCTCCCCAGTTTTTTTTCTCTCTCTTCTGTCGCATCTCCTCCTGCCTTTGGGACATCTCCACCTGGATGTCATCCTGCCACCCAAGACTCAACAGGTCCAAGACAGATCTCCATATTTTCCCTAGAGCCTGGGCTTGGGAATCAGAGGTCACGGAGTCTAATCCCAGCTGCCCCACTTATCAGCTGTGTGACTTTGGGCAAGTCACTTCACTTCTCTGCCTCAGTTATCTCATCTGGAAAATGGGGATTAAGACTGTGAGCCCCACATGGGACAGCCTGATTATCTTGTATCTACCCCAGTGCTTAGGACAGTGCTTGGTACATAGTAAGTGCTTAACAAATACCATCATCATCATCGTCGTCATCACCATCATTATTATTCCCTCCAAAATCCTGGTCTCTCCGGAACTTTCCCATCACTGTAGACAGCATAACCATCCTTCCTGTCTCACAAGCCTGTAACCTTGGTGTCATCCTTGACTCTACTCTCTCATTCACCCCACACTACCAATCCATCACCAAATCCTGCCAGGCTCACCTTCACACATTGCCAAGAGCCACCCTTTACTCTCCAAACCAAACCTCCACCACGTTAGTACAATCACTCATTCTACCCTCACTGGATTACTGATTCAGCATCCTTTCTGACCTCCCAACCTCCTGCCTCTCCCCATGTCATTCATTCCTTCATTCAATCATTTATTGAGTGCTTACTGTGTACTAAACACTGTACTAAGCGCTTGGAAAATACAATTCAGCAACATACACAATCCCTACCCAACAATGGGCTCACAGTCTAGAAGAGGAGAAACAGACAACAAAATAAAACAAGCAGACAGGCATCAAAAGCATCGATATAAACAGAATTATAGATATATACACATCATTAATAAAACAGAATAATAAATATGTACATATATACACAAGTGCTGTGGGGTGGGGCAGGGGGGCAGAGCAGAGAGAGGGTCGGGGCGATGGGGAGGGGAGGAGGACTAGAAGAAAATGGGGGCTCAATCTGGGAAGGCCTCCTGGTGGTGAGCTTTCAGTAGGGCTTTGAAGGGAGGCAGTGTGCTTATCTGGTGGATGTGAGGAGGGAGGGCAGTCCATATTTCACTCCGCTGCCCCGATTATCTTCCTACAGAAAAGTTCAGGGCATGTCACCCCCATCCTCAAAAAATCTCCAGTGGTTGCCTATCAACCTCCTTATCAAGCAAAAACTCCTCACCATTGGCTTCAAACCTCTCCATCCCCTTGTCCCCTCCTATCTCACCTCCCTTCTCTCCTTCTCCAGCCCAGTCCGCACCCTCCGCTCCTCTAATGCCACTAACCTCCTCACTGGGCCTCGTTCTCTCCTGTCCCACCATCGACCCCTGGCGACCCCCGGCCCACATCCTTCCCCTGGCCTGGAATGTCCTCCCTCCACACATCCGCCAAGCTAGCTCTCTTCCTCCCTTCAAAGCCCTACCAAGAGCTCACCTCCTCCAAGAGGCCTTCCCAGATTAAGCCCCCTTTTCTTCAGCTCCCCCCACCTCACCCTGACTCGCTGCCTTTGCTCTACCCCCTTCCCCACCAAACAGCACTTGTGTAAATATGTACATATTTATAATTCTATTTATTTATATTAAAGATGTGTTTATATCTATAATTCTATTTATTTATATTGATGTTATTGATGCCTGTTTACTTGTTTTGATGTCCCTCTCCCCGCTTTTAGACTGTGAGTTCGTTGTGGACAGGCACTGTCTCTGTTGCTGAATTGTACTTTCCAAGTGCTTAGTACAGTATTCTGCACAGATTAAGCACTAAACAGAGTGAATGAATGAAGTGTAGTTTCCAGTACAATCCCTACCCCCTGCTCCCAGCCCACACCTCTGCTGATTTGAGCTCAGCTAGGACCCCACACAACCCTGTCCGGAGCCTCTGCCACTTGTCAGCTGTGTGACTTTGGGCAAGTCACTCCAGTTCTCTGGGCCTCAGTTCCCTCATCTGTAAAATGGGGATTAATCAATCATCATCATCATCATCAATCGTATTTATTGAGCGCTTACTATGTGCAGAGCACTGTACTAAGCGCTTGGGAAGTACAAGTTGGCAACAAACAGAGACGGTCCCTACCGAACATTTTACATTCATTCATTCATTCATTCAATCGTATTTATTGAGCACTTACTGGGCGCAGAGCACTGTACTAAGCACTTGGGAAGAACAAGTTGGCAACATGTAGAGACGGTCCCTACCCAACAACGGGCTCACAGTCTAGGTAACTGAGGTACAGAGAAGTTAAGTGACTTGCCCAAGGTTACACAGCAGACAAGTGGCAGAGCTGGAATTAGAACTCATGAACTCCCAAGCCCGTGCTCTTTCCAGTAAGCCAGCGTCCCCCTGTGCCTCCCCTGTGCCTACATGGCAACATATAGAGACGGTCCCTACCCAACAGCGGGCTCACAGGCTAGAAGGGGGAGACAGACAACAAAACAAAGCATAGTAACAAGATAAAATATATAGAAAAGATATATACAAGTAAAATAAATATGTAGAGTAATAAATATGTACAAACATGTATACATATATGCAGGTGCTGTGGAGAGGGGAAAGAGGTAAGGAGGGGGGATGGCGAGGGGGAGGAGGGGGAGAGGAAAGTGGGGGCTCAGTCTGGGAAGGACTCCTGGAGAAGGTGAGCTCTCAGTAGGGCTTTGAGGGGATTAAGACTGAGCTCCCCGTGGGACAACCTGATCACCTTGCGATCTCCCCAGCGCTTAGACCGGTGCTTTGCACATAGTAAGCGCTTAATAAATGCCATCATTACTATTATTATTACAAATATCGACGCTCCCACCCGTCCTCGCCCCGTCCCCACACTCACGAGCCATGGCGACCACCGCAATGCCACAAAAGCCTAAGCGACACAGCGCACGTCCGCTCCGCACCGCTACCGCCCCCTCTGCCTCCTGGCCCTGGTTCTCATCTGCCTCCAGGCCCTAATCCCACTCTACCTCCCGGCCCTGGTCACTCTGTGCCTCCTAGTCCTGGTCTCCCTCTACCTTCAGGCAGTTGCGTCTCTCTCCAGCCCAGCCCGGCGTCCCCACTATCTCCATGCCCAAGTCCCCCTGTCTCCCGGCCCAGGTACCTCTCTACCTCCCAACCCTGGCCCCCGGGTCTCCTGGCCAATGTACCCCTCTGCCTCCCGGCCCTGGTCCCCCTATGGCTCCCAGCCCTGTTTGGCCTCTGCCTGCATATCCTGGTTCCCCCTGCTTATCTGCCCCGATCCCCCTCTGCCTCCTGGCCCTGGTGCCCCGTCGCTTGGGCCAGGTACCCCTCAGCATCCTGGCCATGGTCCCCTTCTGCCTCCGGGCCTCGGTCCCCTTCTGCCTCGCAGCCGTAGTCCCATCTGCCTCCCTGCCCTGGTCACTGGCCATTTCCTGGCCCTGGTTCCCCTCTTCATCCAGGCCCAGGTACCCCTCTGCCTCCTGGCTCTTGTTCCCCTCTGCCTCCTGGCCCTGGTCCGCCTCTGCCGCCTGGCCCCGGCCCCTCTCTACCTCCCGACCCTGGTCCCTCTGTACCTCCCGGCCCTAGTCTCCTATTACCTTGGGTCTCTACCCATCCTGGCCCTGGGTCCCCTCGACAACCCAGCCCAGGTACCACTCTACATTCCAGCCCTGGTCCCCCTGTCTCCAGGCCCAGGTACCCCTCTGCCTCCTGGCCCTGGTCCCCCTATGCTTCCCCATCCCAGTCACCCTCTGCCTCCCGGCTCTGGCCCTCTGTGTTTCCCGGCCCTGATCTTCCTTTACCTCCAGGCCCTGGTTCCTCACTCCTTCCCAGCCCTGGGTCCCCTCTGCCAACAGGCCCAGGTCCCCACTCTACCACCCAGCCCTGGTCCCCGTTTCCCGGGCCAGGTACCCCTCTGCCTCCTGGCCCGGACCCCCCCACCTCCCGGCCCTGGTCCCCCCTCTGCCGCCTGGCTCTGGTCCCACTCAACCTCCCGGCCCTGGTCCCTCTGTGCCCCCCGCCCTGGTCTCCTTCTACCTCCAGGCCCTTGCGTCTCTGTCCTGGCCCGTGGTCCCCTCTACCTTCCAGGTCTGGTCCCCATCTCCAGACCCAGGTACCCCTCTGCCTCCAGGCCCTGGTCCTCCTGTCTCCTGGCCCTGGTCCCCCTCTGCCTCCTGGCCTTGGTCCCCCTCTGCTTTCCTGCCCTGGTCCCCCTCTGCCTCCTGACTCTGGTCCCCGCCATTCTCAGCCCTGGTCCCACTCTGCCTCTGCGCCCAGGTACCCCACTGCCTCCTGGCCCTGGTCAACCTCTGCCTCCCAGACAAGGACCCCGTCTCCCAGCCCATGTGCGCCTCTGCTCCCTGGCCCTGGTCACCCTGTCTCCCAGCCCCGGTACCCTTCTGCCTCCCGGCCCTAGTCCCTCTCTGCCTCCCGGCACTGCTCCCTCTGTGCCTCCCAGCCCTGGTGGTCTTCTACCTCCAAGCCCTTGGGTTACTCACCGTCCCGTCCCGGGGTCTATTCTACCACCTGGCCCTGATCCCCCTGTTTCTCGACCCACATACCCCTCTCCTCCTGGCCCTGGTCCCACTCTGCCTCCCTGGCCTGGACCCCTTCTGCCTCCCAACCCTGGTCCCCCTCTGCCTCCCAGTCCTGGATCCCCCCACCTCTCGGCCCTGGTCCCCCTCTGCCTCTCGGCCCTGGTCCCCCTGCATCCAGGCCCAGGTACCCCTCTGCCTCCTAGCCCTGGTCCCCCTCTGTTGCCCTGCCATGGTCACCATATGCCTCCCGAACCTGGTTCCTCTGTGGCTCCCATCCCTGGTCTCCTTACTACCTCCAGGCCCTTGGGTCTCACTCCGTCCTGGCCCAGGGTACCCTCTACCTCCCAGCCCAGGATCTCGTCTCCCAGCCCAGGTGCCCCACTGCCTCCCGGCTCTGGTCCCCCTGTCTCCCGGTCCAGGTACCCCTCTGCCTCCTGGCCCCAGTCCCTCTGTGCCTCCCGGCCCTGGTCTCCCTCTACCTCCTGGCCAAGGTACCTCGCTACCTTCCGGTCCTGGTTCCCCCGTCTCCCGGCCCAGGTACTCCTCTGCTTGCTGGCCCTGGTCCCCCGCTGTCTCCCAGCCCAAGTACCCCTCTGCCTCCCTGCCCTTGTCCCCCTGTCTCCTGGCCCAGGTACCCCATGTCTCCTGGCCCCAGTCCCCCTCCGCCACCCTGCCATGGTCCACCTCTGCCTCCCGGCCCTGGTGTTCTTCTACCTCCAGGCCTTTGGGTCTCTCAACATCCTGGCCCTGGGTCCCCTCTACCTCCTGGCCCTGGTTCCCCTGTCTCCAGACACAGGTACCTCCACACTGGTTCCCCTCTGCCTCCCTGCCCTTTTCACCGCCATTTCTCTGTCCTGGTCCCGCTCTGCCTCCCAGCCCAGGTACCCGTATGCCTCCCGGCCCTGGTCCGCCTCAGCGTCTATGACCTGGTCGCCCACCACCTCTCGGCCCTGGTCTCCCTCTGCTTCTCAGCCCTGGTCCTCCTATCTCCGGTCCCAGATACTCCTCTGCTTCCTGGCCCAGGTACCCCTCTGCTTCCTAGCCCAGATCCCCCTTTGCCTCCCCTCCCTGTCCTCGTCTGCCTCCCAGCCCTGGCCCCTCTCAATCTCCAGGCCCCGGTCCCTCTCTCCATATCGGCCCCCATCTCCCTGGCGCCCAGCCCAGGTTTCACTCTGCCTACTGGCCCTGGTCCCCCTCTGCCTCTAGGCCCTGATCTCCCTGCCTCCCAGCCCAGGTCCCCCCGAATTCTAGGCCATGGTCCCTCACTACCTCCCAGCCCAGGTACGCTTCTGACATGGCCCTGGTCATCCTCTGCCTCCCGGCACTGGTCCTTCATCTCTTGGTGCAGTTACCCCTCTGCCTCCCGGCCATGGTTCCCCTGTCTCCCAGACCAGGTACCCCTGTGCCTTCTGGCCCTGCTCCCCAGCTTCCTCTCCACCCTGATCCCCATTTGCCTCCCAGCCCTGGACCTCTGTGCCTCCCAGACCTAGTTCCTCTGTCCCTCCCGGCCCTGGTCTCCCTCAACCTCCATGCCCCGGTCCCTCTCTCCGTCCCAGCCCTGGGTCACGCCTACCTCCCAGCCAGGTCCTTTACCTCCGG
The DNA here is from genome assembly GCF_015852505.1 of Tachyglossus aculeatus. Classification (NCBI taxonomy): domain Eukaryota; kingdom Metazoa; phylum Chordata; class Mammalia; order Monotremata; family Tachyglossidae; genus Tachyglossus; species Tachyglossus aculeatus. The sequence goes on from NC_052082.1 coordinate 36,625,669, forward strand.
GCCCTTGGGTCTCTCTCCATCCTGTCGCTGGGTCCCCTATACCACCCGGCCTAGGTCCCCCTCCCCTTGTCTTCTGGCTCAGGTACCTCTCGGCCTCCCTGACCTGATCCTCCTGTCTTTCGGCCAAGGTACCCCTCTGCCTCCTGGCCCTGGTCCCCTTCTGCCTCCCCACCATGATCCCCGCCTGCCTCCCAGCCCTGATCCCTCTGTGACTCCCGGCCCTGGTCTCACTCAGCCTCCATGCCCTGGTCCCTCTCTCCGTCCCAGCCCTGGTCCCCTTGTTTCCTGGTCCCGGTACCCCTCTGTCTCCGAGTCCTTGTCCCTCTCTGCCTCCAGGCCCTGCTCTCCCTCAGCCTCCCAGCCTTGGTCTCCCTCGGCTTCCCAGCCCTGGTCCCCCTCTGTCTCCCTGCCCTTGTCGCCCCCTCTTTTCCACCCTGGTCCCCCTTTGGGTCCCGGCCCAGGTACCCGTCCGCCTCTGGGCCCCGGTCCACCTATGGTTCTAGGCCCTGGTGCCCCTCTGCCTCCTGGCCCTGTTCCCCCTGTTTCCCGGCCTAGGTACCCCTCTGCCTCCTGGCCCTGGTCCCCCTCTGCCTCCCCGCCATGATCCCTGTCTGCCTCCCAGCCCTGGTCCCTCTGTGACTCCCGGCCCTGGTCTCACTCAACCTCCATGCCCTGGTCCCTCTCTCCGTCACAGCCCTGGGGAGCATGCATACCTCCCGGCCCTGGTCCCCCTGTTTCCTGGTCCAGGTACCCTCTGCCTCCTAGTCCTCGTCCTTCTCTGCCTTCAGGCCCTGATCTCCCCTGGCCTCCCGGCCCTGGTCTCCCTCGGCTTCCCAGCCCTGGTCCCCCACTGTCTCCCTGCCCTTGTCGCCCCCGCTTTTCCGCCCTGGTCCCCCTTTGCCTCCCGGCCCAGGTCACCCTCTGCCTCCTGGCCCAGGTATCCCCCTGCGTTTTGGCCCCGGTCCCGCTATGGTTCCAGGCCCTGGTGCCCCTCTGCCTCCCTGCCCTGTTACCCCTGTTTTCCGGCCTAGGTACCCCTCTGCCTCCTGGCCCTGGTCCCCCTCTGCCTCCCCGCCCTGATCCCCGTCTGGCTCCCAGCTCTGGTCCCTCTGTGCCTCCCTGCCCTGGTCTCCCTCAACCTCCATGCCCTGGTCCCTCTCTCCGTGCCAGCCCTGGGTCACACCTACCTTCCGGTCCTGGTCCCCCTGTTTCCTGGTCCAGGTACCCTTCTGCCTCCTAGTCCTGGTCCCTCTCTGCCTCCAGACCCTGGTCTCCCTCGCCCTCCCGGCCTTGGTCTCCCTCGGCCTCCCGGCCCTTGTCCCCCTCTGTCTCCCTGCCCTTGTCGCCCCCGCTTTTCTGCCCTGGTCCCCCTTTGCCTCCCAGCCCAGGTACCCCTCTATCTCCTGGCCCAGGTCACCCTCTTCCTCCCGGCCCAGGTATCCTCCTGCCTTTAGGCCCCGGTCCCCCTATGGTTCCAGGCCCTGGTGTCCCTCTGCCTCCAGGCCCGTGCTCCTCCCTCTTTCCCAGCCATGCGTACCATATACAACCCGGCCCTGCTGCCTGTCTCCTGGCCTGGTACCGCTTTGCCTCCTGGCCATCGTCCCCGTCTCCCGACCCAGGTACCTCTCTGCCTCCCGTCCCTGGTCGCTCTGTGCATCCCGGACTTGGTCTCCTTCTACCTCCGGGAGCTTGGGTCTCTCTCTATCCCGGCCCTTGGTCCCCTGTACCTCCCAGCCCTGGACCACCTGTTTCCCGGCCCAGGTACCCCACTACCTCCCGACCCTGGTCCCCCTCTGCCTTTCCACCTTGGTACCCTTCTACCTCCCGTCCCTGGTCCCCCGCTGCCTCCCTGTCCTGGTCCCGCCCTGCTTCTCGGCCCTGGTGCCGTTTTGCCTCCCAGATCAGGTCCCCCTGTCACCCGGCCCAGGTATCCCTCTGCCTTCTGGCACTGGTTCCCCTCTGTCCTGGTCCCAGTATGCCTCCAGGCCCTGTTCCCCATCTGCCTCTTGGCTCTGGTCCCTCTCTACCTCCCGGCCCAGGTATGCCTCAGCCTCCTGGTCCTGGTCACCCTTTGCCTCCCGGCCCTGCTCCCCCGTCTCTCTACCCAGTTACCCCTCTGACTTCCGGCCCTGGTCCCCCTGTCTCCCGGCCCAGGTCCCCCTCTGCCTCCGTGATCTGGTCCTGCTGTTTCCCAGCCCAGGTACCCCTCTGCCCTCTGGCTCTGGTCCCCCTCGAAATACCTGCCCGGGTCCCACTATGCTTCCAGGCCCTCGTCCCCCTCTGCCTCAAGGCCCAAGTCCCCCTCTACGTCCCAGCCCTGGGTCCCATATACCACCCGGCCCTGCTGCCCGTCTCACGGTCCCGGTCCCCCTCAGCTTCCTGGCCGTCGTCCCCTTGCCTTCTGGCACCCCTCTGCTTCCTGGACCTTGCCCCGCTTCACCTCTCGGCCCTGGTCCCCCTCTACCTCTCGGCACTGGACCTCCTGTCTCGCAGCCCAGGGACCCCTCTGCCGCCCTGCCCTGGTCTCTCTGCCTCCCTGCCCAGGTACCCCTCTGTCTCCTGGCCCTGGTTCCCCCCGTCCCGGCCCAGGTACCACTCTGCCTCCTGGTCCTGGTCCCCCTCTGCCTACCTGCTCTGGTCCCCATCTGCCTCCTGGTCCTGGTCCCCTTCTGCCTCCCTGCCCTTGTCCCCCACACTTCTCGACCCTGATCTCCCTTTGCCTCCCAGCCCAGGTACCCCTCTGCCTCCTGGCCCTGGTCCCTCCTTACCATCCTGCCCTGATCCCCCTCTGCCTCCCGGACCTGGTCCCTCTGTACCTCCCGTCCCTTGTTCCCCTCTGCCTCCCTGCCCTGGTCCCCCTGCCTTCCGGTCCACGTACCCCTCTGCCTTCTGGCCCTGGTCGTCCTCTGTCTACCTGCCCTGGTACCCATCTGCCTCCTGGCACTGGTCCTCCTCCGCCACTAGGACCTGGTCCCCCTCGGCCACCCGGCCCTGGCCACCCACCACCACCGCTTTTCGACTCTGGTCCCCATTCTTCTCTCGGCCCAGGTACCCTTCTGGCTCCTGGCCCTGGTCCCCCTCTGCCTCCTGGCCCTGGTCGCCCAACTCCAAACCCAGGTACCCCTCTGCTTCCTGGACCTAGTCCCACTCTGCCTACCTGCCCTGGTCCCCATCTGCCTCCCAGTCCTGGTCCCCCGTCTCCGGGCCCAGGCACCCCTCTGCCTCCTAGCCCTGGTCCCTCTCTGCCACCAGGCCCTGGTCACCCTCTGCCTCCCAGCCCCGGTCCCCCGTCTCTTGGGCTAGGTACCCCTCTGCCTCCTGGCCCTGGTCCGCCCCTGCCTACCCGCCCTGGTCCCCATCAGCTTCCCAGCCCTGGGCCCCTGTCTTCCGGCCCAGGTACCCTTCTGCCTCCTAGCCCTGGTCCCTCTCTGCCTTCCTGCCCTTGTCGACCCCGCTTCTCTTTCCGGTCCCCTTTGCCTCCCAGCCCACGTACCCCTATGTCTCCCGGCCCTTGTCCCAGTCTGTGTCTATGACCTGGTCTCCCCCTGCCTCTCGGCCCTGGCCCCCCTCTGCTTCTCAGCCCTGATCCTCCTGTATCCCTGCCTAGGTACCCCTCTGCTTCCTGGCCCTGGTCCCACTCTGCCTCCCCGCCCTGATCCCTGTCTGCCTCCTGACCCGGGACCATATGTGCCTCCCGGCCCTGGTCTCCATCGACCTCCAGGCCCTGGTCCCTCTCTCCGCCTCGGCTCTTGTCCCCTCCATCTCCCGGCCCTGATCTCCCTGTCTCCCGGCCTAGGTCCCCCTCTGCCTCCTGGCCCTGGTCCCCCTCTTCCCACCCACCCTGGTTTTCCTCTGCCTCTCAGCCAAGGTCCCCCCGACTTCTCGGCCATGGTGCCTCTCTACTTCCCGGCCCACGTACGCCTCTGCCTCCTGGCCCTGGTCACCCTCTGCCTTCTGGCTCTGGTCTCCTATCTCAGGTAACCCTCTGCCTCCCGGCTCTGGTCTGCCTCTGCCTTTCTCACCTGGGAGCCCCCGCCTCTCGGGCCTGCTCCCCCTCTGCTTCTCAGCCCTGGTCCTCTTGTCTCCCGGCCTAGGTACCCCCCTGAATATCGGCCCAGGTCCCCCTGCCTCCAGGCCCAGGTACCCTCTGACTCCTTTCCCTGGTCCCTCTCTGCCTCCAAGCCCTGGTCCCTCTGTGCTTCCCGGCCCTGGTCTCCCTCAACCTCCAGGCCCTGGTCCCTTTCTCCGTACCGGCCCCGGGTCCCCGCTACCTCCCGGTCTCCCTGTTTCCCAGTAGAGGAAGCACTCTGCCTCCTAGCCCTGGTCCCTCTCTGCCTGCAGGCCCTGGCCACCCTCTGACTCCCCACCCTGGTCCCCTTCTACCTCCCAGCCCTGGTCCCCCTCTGCCTCACTGCCCTGGTCCTTCCCTGCTTCTTGGCCTTGGTTCCCCTCTGCATTTTAGCCCTGGTTTCCCTGTCTCCCGGTCCTGGTACCCGTCTGCCTCGGGCCATGGTCCCCGCAACTTTTCGGCCCTGGTCCCTCTTTTTCTCCCAGCCCAGGCACGCCTCTGCCTCCTGGCCCTGGTCACCCTATGCCTTCCGGCCCTGGTCCCCAGTCTCTCGGCCCAGTTACCCCTCTGCTTCCCGGCCCTGGTCCCCAGTCTCTCGGCCCAGTTACCCCTCTGCCTCCCGGCCCTGGTGCTCTGTCTCCCGGCCCAGGTATCCCGCTGCCTCGCGGCTCTTGTCTGCCTCGACCACTCTGACCTGGTCGCCCCCTGCCTCTCGGCACAGGTCCCCCTCTGCTTCTCAACCTTGGTTCTCATCTCCCGGCCCTGGTCCCCCTCTGCCTCCCTGTCCTCGTTCCCCACCGCCTCTCGACCCTGGTCCCCTTTTGCCTCAGGCCCAGGAACCCCTCTGCTTCCTGGCCCTTGTCCCCCGTCTCCCGGCCCACGTATCCCTCTGCCTCCTGGACCTGGTCCCCTTCTGACTACCTGCCCTGGTCCTCCTCGGCCTCCCGGCTCTGGTCCCCCTCCGCCTCCCTGTCATTGTCCCACCGGCTTCTCGACCCTGGTCCCTCTATGCCTCCCAGCCCAAGTACCCTTCTGTTTCCTGGCCCTGGTCCCTCTGTGTTTCCTGGCCCTGTTCCCCCATGGCCTCCTGGCCTTGAGTTTCCTTCAACCTCCAGGCCCTTGGGTGAGTCTCTGTCCTGACCCTCTTTATCCTCTACCTCCTGGACATGGTCCCCCTGTCTCCCGGCCTAGGTACCCCTCTGCCTCACTGCCCTGGTCCTCCTCTGCCTCTCGGCCCTGGTTCCCCTGTCTTCTGGCCCAGGTTCCCCTCTACCTCCCAGCCCTGGTAACCTTCTGCATCTCCAGCCTGGACCACTTCTACCTCCCGGCCATGGTCCCCCTGTCTCCCGGCTTAGGTACCCTGGTCCTACTAGCCTTGGTCCTAGCCTTGGTCCCTCTCTGCCTTCAGGTCCTGATTCCCCTATCTTCCGGCGCAGGTTCACCTCTACTTCCCGGCCCAGGTAACATTCTGCCTCCCCGCCCTGTACTGTTTCTACCTCTCGGCCCTGGTCCCCCGTCTTCTGGCCTAGGTACCCGACTGCCTCCTGGCATTGGACCCCTCTGCCTACCCACCCTGGTCCCCCTGTTTCCCGGCCTAGGTACCCCTCAGTTTCCTAGCCTTGGTCCTTCTCTGCCTTCAGGCCCTAGTTCCTTTCGGCCTCCCGGCCCTGGTCCCCCTCTGCCTCCCTGCCCTTGTCACCCCCGTTTCTCCACCTTGGTCCCCCTTAGCCTCCCAGCCCAGGTATCCCCCTGCCTCCCGCACCGGGTCAGCCTCTGTGTCTATGACCTGGTCATCCCCTGCCTCTAGGCCATGGTCTCGCTCTGCTTCTCGGACCTGGTCCTCCTGTCTACTGATCCAGGTCCCCCTCTAGCTACCGGCCCTGGTTCCCCCCGCTTCTCGGCCTTGGTCCCTCTGTACCTCCTGGCCCAGATACGCCTCTGGCTCCTGGCCCTGGACACCCTCTGCCTCCCGACCCTGGTCCCCAATCTCTCGGCTCAGTTACCCCTCTGCCTCCCAGCCCTGGTCCCCCTCTCTCCCGGTCCAGGTCCCCCTGTCTCCCGGCCCATGTACCGCTCCATTTCCCATTCCTGATCCCCCTCTGACTCCCCACCCTGGTCCCATTCTACCTCCCGACCCTGGTTCCCCTCTGCCTCCGGGCCCCAGTCCCCGTCTCCCGGCCCAGGTACCCCTCTGCCTCCTGGCCCTGGTCCCCCACTGCCGCCCTGACGGGGTCCCCCTCTGCCTCCCGGCCCTGTGTCCCCTCAACCTCCCGGCCCTTTTCCCCTGGTCTCCTGGCCCAGGTACCCCGCTGCCTTCCCGGCCTGGCCCCCCTATGCTTCCCGGTCGTGGCCGGCCTCTGCCTCACTGGCCTGGTTGCCCCCCGCCTCTTGGCCCTGGTTCCCCTCTGCTTCTCTGCCCTAGTCCCACCGTCTCCCAGTACAGGTACCCCTCTGTTTCCGGACACTGGTCCCCGTGTCTACCGGCCCTGGTCCCTCTCTGTCTCCCGGCCGTGGTCACCCACTGCCTCCCTGACCTTGTCCCTCCCCACTTCTCAGCCCTGGTACCCCTTTGCCTCTGCACCCAGGTACCCTTCTGCTTCCCGGCCCTGGTCCCCCTCTTCCTCCCAGCTCTTGTCCCCCGCCTCGTGGCCAAGGTACCCTTCTGCCTCTTGGCCCTGGTCCCCCACTGCCGCCCTGCCCTGGTCCCCCTCTGCCTCCCGGCCCTGGTCCCCCTGTCTCCTGTACCAGGTACCTTCTAAATCCCAGCCTGGGTCCACCTCTGCCTCTGCCTCCCATCCCTGGTTCCCCTGTTCCTGCCAGCCCTATTTCCCCTTTAATAATAATAATAATAATAATAATAATGGCATTTATTAAGCGCTTACTATGTGCAAAGCACTGTTCTAAGTGCTGGGGAATTTACAAGGCGATCAGGTTGTCCCATGTGGGGCTCACAGTCTTAATCCCCATTTTACAGAGGAGGTAACTGAAGTGACTTGCCCAAAGTCACACAGCTGACAAATGGCAGAGCCGGGATTTGAACCGATGACCTCTAACTTCAAAGCCCGGGCTCTTTCCGCTGAGCCACGCTGTTTCCCTACTTCCCAAATGCTTAGTACAGTGCTCTGCACACAGCAAGCGCTCGATAAATACGACGGAAAGAATGAATGAATGAATGAAGCACTGTTCTAAGCGCTGGGGGGTTACAAGGTGATCAGGTTGGCCCCCCGCGGGGCTCACAGTCTTCACCCCTGTTTTACAGAGGAGGTAACTGAGGCCCAGAGAAGTGAAGTGACTTGCCCAAAGTCACACAGCTGACAAGTGCATCCAACAAGTACCCACATCAGAGCAGAACGGCCTGCTTTCTGGGGCCCCTGAAGTGCCCAGAGATGGCTTTGCAGGCCAGCCACTCACTTGGATCCCGGAGGAGTTGGGCCGCGATGGACACAGGACACCTTTCGCCATTAGAAACGCCTCCGGTCGCACGGCTCCCGATCAGCGTGTCCGCCACATGGCTGAGGCTCAGCTCCACCATCCCCAAGAAGCATGGGGGACAAGAGCAGGGAGGCAGAGGAATCCCATTGTCTCCCGGCCTTGGTTCCCCTGTCTCCCAGCCCAGATACCCCACTGACTCCCGGTCTTGGTCCCCCTGTCTACCATCCCTGGTCCAACTCTGATTCCCAACCCTGGTCCCACTCTGCTTCCCTGCCCTTGTCACCCCTGCTTCTCAACCCTAGTTCCCTTTGCCTCCCGGCCCTGTCCCCCTCTGCCTCCCGGCCCTGGTCCCCCTCAGCCTCCCGGCCCTGGTCCCCCTTCTCCCAGCCTAAGTACCCTTATGCCTCCCTGCCCTTATCTCCAATGTCACCCGGCCCAGGTACCCCATCCCTCCTGGCCCTGGTCCCCCTCTGTCTCCTGGCCCTGGTCTCTCAGTGCCTCCCAGCCCTGGTCTCCTTCTACCTCCAGGCCCTTGGGTCTCTCTCCGTCCTGGCCCTGGGTCCCCTCTGCCTACCAGCCCAGGTACCCCTCTGCCTCCCGGACCTGGAACCCCATCCCCCGGCCCAGGTACCCCTCTTCTTCCCTGGTCTGGTCCGCCTGCCTCCCGGCCCAGGTAACCCTCTGCCTCTGGCTCTGGTCCCTCTCTGCCTCCCGCCCTTGTCCTCCTCTGCCTTCTGGCCCTGGTCCCCCCCGGAATCTCGGCACTGGTCCTGCTCTGCCTCCCGGCCCTGGTCCCCCCCCCCCCCCGTATCTCGGCCCTCGTCCCCCCCTGCATCTCGGCCTGGCCCCCCTCTGCCTACCAGCTCTGGTCATAAGTACCTCCCCGCACTGGTCACCCCTCTTCTGGGCCCTGGTCATTCATTCATTCATTCAATCGTACTAATCGAACGCTTACTGTGCGCAGAGCACTGTACTAAGCTTTTGGGAAGTACAAGTCGGCAACATATAGCGCTCAGTACACTGTTCTCCACACAGTAAGTGCTCAATAAATTAGACTGACTGAATGAATGATTATGTTAATTATATCTGAAATTGTATTTTTTAAATTGATGCCTGTTAACTTGTATTGATGTCCTGATGCCTTTTTACTTGGATTAATATCTCTATCCCCCTCTAGACTGGGTGCTAGTTGTGGGCAGGGACTGTCTCTCTTTTTTGCTGTACTGTACTTTCCCAAGTGCTAAGTACTCCTCACAGTAAGCGCTCTATGGCTCAGTGGAAAGAACACGGGCTTCGATGTCAGAGGACTTGGGCTCTAATCCTGGCTCCGCACTTGTAAGCTGTGTGACCTTAACTTACGTCAAGCCACTTAACTTCTCTGTGCCTCAGTTACTTCATCTGCAAAATGGACATTGAGACTGTGAGCCCCTGGTGGGACAATCTGATGACCATGTATCTGCCCCTTGCTTAGAACAATGCGTGGCACATAGTAATCACTTAACAAATAACAGTATTATTACTATTGTTATAAATACGATTGAATGGATGAATGAAGTGTGGGTTGAACCAGAAAAATCACTAGCCTCTCATATATACATCCATACATACACATCCATGCACACACACACACACACACACACACACACACACACACACACACACACACACACACCCCACCACCACCACCACCACCACAATCACCACCACCACCCCTCTTTTGGAGGACTGCGCCACCCAAACTCCATCTTGACAGCAGGGCATGTCTGGGCATTGATATCCGTCCACATTAGGAAGATGTGCCTCAAGGCTGGAGAGATGCACTGAGCAGTTTTTCTACAATGCGTAGTAACTAGATTCTCCTCTCGGCCATCCTAACCTGAGCTGTGTGCTGCCAGGGGATTTTGGCTGGAGGGCGTTGAGCAGACTGGACATGCTATTGCAGGAAGGGGGATCTCAGGACTCACTCAGGCCTCCTCTGGGGATGGGCAGAAGAACCTTGGTCTCATCAGAGTGAAGTGGCACTGGAGCTTCACCTCTGGTTCCTGCCCGTGGACATGTCGAGTTCTGGACCCTGGTCTAGAGACACCTGAACTGGTGATCCTACGCGTCTGACTGGGACCACATCTGTTGAAAGGAAAACCAGTGCTCAAAGTTGGGTGTGGAAAGGGGAAGTGGGGAAGCAGGAAAAGGCGGCGGGGGGAAGCACAGACAACCTAGTTTTGCCAAACTTTTGCCCACTCTCCCTTCCCCCTCCCAGCCCAACATGGTTAAGTGGATCTGCAGCTAGGATGACTGCCACACTCTGCCCTACAAACACTCACCCATCCCTTCCTCACATCCCAAGAACGGGCTTGTTCTCCACACACTAGAGGGACAGAACTACACACTGTATAGAATTCCATTTCTAGAAAAGAAAACCTCCTTTGTCCTCCCACCTGCACCTCCAGTTCTGTTATTCCAGGAATTCCAGTCCTCCATAAGGTAAGCACTTAGAACAGTGCCAGTGCCTAGAACAGTGCTTGGCACATAGTAAGCACTTAACAAATACCAACATTATTGTTAATATTAATCTTATTGTCGGGAGGGAATATGTCTGTCATACTGTACTCTCCCAAGGGCTTAGTATGGTGCTCTGCACACAGCAAGAGCTCCATCATTGCAACTGATTGATTGAAGGAGCAGAACCGCACAGTGGATAGAGGGCAATTTCTAGTACAATATCTGCCCTTTGTCCTCCCTGCCCACACCCCTGCTTCCTTGACCTGAGGTAGGAGTCTGCACACTTTGCTTCTCAGAGAAAAACAGGATAGAGACTCCGATAGACACTCTGTCCTCCTCCTGACATTGGATCATTCAAGCTTCTGTTTATGCCCAGAAATGTCCTTTCTCTGGGGACTGAGGCTTTGCAGTGACCCTGGAGAAGGCCTAGAGACACGGCAAAGCTTGCCCCATCTATAGAATTAAGGGCCCTGGCTCTTCTCAGTCCCAATCGAGTCGGACAGAACTAGCTTCCTGCACAGAGCCCCAGACTCTGTTCTCCCAAGAGTGGCAGCCGCTTCATTAGTCATCTTCTCCCCGATTATTCACACACAGACGCACAGACACACACACACACACTCACTTTCTCTCTCTCTCCCTGTGGGGTAGCAATACAGGTAACTTAATAATGGGGTAAATACAGGTCACTTACTAATGGGGTAAATCTGGTTGTGGAATGTGCCCACGTTGTAAGAGGCCAAGGAAAAGCACTGAGCAGCTGCTCTGGAGAGATGTCCCTGGCCCCTGGAACCAGAACCATTCTTTGGTCGGAGAGCAGCAGCCTGCCCCCTGGTGGCACCAATCATTATTCTGGGAGGCTGCACCTCTCTATCACCCCCTGGTGGCAGCAGTGGGCTTGTTCGGGGGGCTGTGCTTGGTGGCGGTATAGTATACTATAATGATAATAATGATAATAATAATGGTATTTAATAATAGTAATGAGGGCCTTTGTTAAGTGCTTACTATGTGCAAAGCACTGTCCTAAGCACTGGGAGGTTACAAGGTGATCAGGGTGTCCCCGGGGGGGGAGGGGGTGGCTCACAGTCTTAATCCCCATTTTACAGATGAGGTAATTGAGGCACAGAGCAGTTAAGTGACTTGCTCAAAGTCACACAGCTGACCATTGGCGGAGCCGGGATTTGAACCCATGACCTCTGATTCCAAAGCCCATGCTCTTTCCAACGAGCCATGCTGCTTCTCTGTTCTAAGCACGCTGCACTGTTCTAAGCACTGGGGTAGATACAAGGTAATCGGGTTGTCCCACATGGGGCTCACGGTCTTAATCTCCATTTTACATTCGTTCATTCAATCATATGCATTGAGCGCTTACTGTGTGTAGCACACTGTACTAAGCAATTGGGAAGTACAAGTTGGCAACATATAGAGATGGCCCCTACCCAACAACGGGCTCACAGTCTAGGAAACGGAGGCACAGAGAAGGTAAGTGACTTGCCCAAGGTCACACAGCAGACAAGTGGCAGAGCTGGAATTAGAACTCATGACCTCTGACTCCCACGCCCGTGCTCTTTCCACTAAGCCAGCGTGGCTTCGTGGCTTAGTGGATAGGACGGGCCTGAGGGTTAGAAGGTCCTGTGTACTAATCCCAGTTCTGCTACATGCTTGCTGTGTGACCTTGGGCAGTTACCTCAGTTACCTCATCTGCAAAATGGGGATTAAGATTCTGAGGCCCATATGGGACAGGGACTGTGTCCAACCTGATTAACGTGGATCTACCCTAGCTCTAATAACAGTGCTTGGCACAAAGGAAGCACATAAAATGTACCATTATCATTATTATTATACAGCAGTAAGCTTGTTCTGGGATGTTGCTCCTCTCTACCACCCCATAGTGCTACTAGGCAGTATTCTGTGAAGCTGTGCCTCTCAATCACCCCCTCACAGCATCTGGCGTCATTCTCGGAGGCACGGGCCTAGAAGTCCGAGGACTTGGTTCCAATCCCAGCTCCCCCACATGTCTTCTCTGTGACCTTGGGTGTGTCACTTCACTTCTCTGAGGCTAGTTACCTCATCCATAAAAATGGGGATTAAGATTGAGTCCCATGTGGGACATGGACTGTGTCCGATCTGATTACCCTGTATCTACTCCAGGACTTAGAGCAGTGTTAAGCACACAGTAAGTGCTTAACAAATACGACAATAATAACTGTTATGATGATTACTATGATTTCATTGTAATTATTCTTATGTTAGAGACAAGGTAACTGAGGCTTAGAAGAGTGAAATGACTTGCCCAAGGTCACTCAGTGGACACGTAGCAGGGCCTGGATTAGAAATCTGGTCCTTCTGACCCCCAGGCTCTATCCACAAGGCAGCGATGCTTCTCTCCCACCGCGCGCCTCTGTATCGCCACCTGGTGGCACTTTGCTCTTCCAGCGCCAGCTTACCCCATGGGTCTCCATCTCTCCTATCTGGCCTGTGCCTCCTCTTCCAAGTCCTTCCTCTGGTCTGGAACTCCCTCCCTTCATATATGCCAGAACGTCATTAGCCCCCTCTCCAAAGCATTAAGGTCACAACTCCGCCAAGAGGCCTTCCCTGATTAAACCCTCCTTCCTCCGGCTCCTTCTCCCTTCTGTATTGTCTACACCCAGGGATTTGTGAAATTTGACCATTTGCTTTTGGCCCTGCATCACTTATATTGTAATAATAATAATAATGATGATGATGGTATTTGTTAAGCACTTACTATATGCAAAGCACTGTTCTAAGCGCTGGGGAGGTTAAAAGGTGATCAGGTTGTACCCAGGGGGGCTCACAGTTTTAATCCCCATTTTACAGGTGAGGTAACTGAGGCACAGAGAAGTTGACAGCCTAAAGTCACATAGCTGACAATTGGTGGAGCCGGGATTTGAACACATGACCTCTGACTCCAAAGCCCGGGCTCTTTCCACTGAGCCACGCTGCTTCTCTGTATATCCCCACATCCTAAAGAAAGATCCGAGGCCTAACAAACACTACTATAATAATGACTGAAATTAAAAAATGAAAAAAAAAGTCAGGTGGCAAGAGAAATGAGAACAGCACCTATGTTGATCAATCCCCCCAAGACTGGCCAAATCCAACTTCCCTGATAATAACAATAACAACTGGGGTCTTCTTAAAGCACTTATTATCTACCAGACACTGTACTAACCGCTGGCTTAGACACAAGATAATTTGGGTTGTACACAGTCCCTGATCCACACTGGGCTCACAGTCTAAATCCCTATTTTATAAATGAGGAAACTGAAGCAAAGAGATTAATGGAGAAAGGAAGGTCAGCGGTTTTGAACGGTCCCTGCTGGGTCACTTGGGGAGTGTCAGGGATAGGGATGGGAGAGGCAGGGGTGCTGGATGGTCCATGCTGGGTCACTGATGGAGAGTCAGGGACGAAGAGGGCAAAGACATGCAGGTTGGATTGGTCACACTGCCAAGCAAGTGGTGGTGTGACCACTTGGTTTGGGGTTCATTCATTCATTCAATCATTTATTGAGGGCTTACTGTGTGCAGAGCACTGTACTAAGCGCTTGGGAAGTACAAGTTGACAACATATAGAGACGGTCCCAACCCAACAGTGGGCTCAGTCCAGAAGGGGGAGACAGAGAACAAAACAAAACATATTAACAAAATAAAATAAATAGAATAAACGTACAAATAAAATAAATAAATAAATAGAGTAATAAATACGTACAAACATATATACATATATACAGGTGCTGTGGTGAATGGAAGGAGGTAAGGCCGGGGGGAAGGGGAGGGTGGGGAGGGGAAGGAGGGGGCTCAGTCTGGGAAGGCCTCCTAGAGGAGGTGAGCTCTCAGTAAGGCCTTGAAGGGAGGAAGAGAGCTAGCGTGGCGGATGGGCAGAGGGAGGGCATTCCAGGCGAGGGGGATGACGTGGGCCAGAGGTCGATGGCGGGACAGGCGAGAACGAGGCATGGTGAGGAGATTAGCGGCAGAGGAGCGGAGGGTGTGGGCTGGGCTGGAGAAGGAGAGAAGGGAGGTGAGGTAGGAGGGGGTGAGGTGATGGACAGCCTTGAATCCGAGAGTGAGGAGTTTTTGCCTGATGCTTAGGTTGACTGGTAGCCACTAGAGATTTTTGAGGAGGGGAGTAACATGCCCAGAGCATTTCTGGACAAAGACGATCTGGCCAGCAGCATGAAGTATGGATTGAAGTAGGGAGAGACAGGAGGATGGGAGATCGGAGAGGAGGCTGATACAGTAATCCAGACGGGATAGGGGTTATTGTTCAAGTTTTTGCAGGGACAAAGGACAAACTACCAGTGGCCCGAAAGGGTTTCTGCCCTCACCTCACCAACAGGGCCAAGCCCTGGCTGAGCAGAATTTATCAGTCAGCCAGGCAATTCGATTTACTGGGCAATTACTGTGTGCAGAGCACAATATGAAGCAGTTGGTGGAGTACAATATAACAATATTCATTAATTCATTCAATCACATTAATTGAGCGCTTATTGTGTGCAGAGCACTGTACTAAGCCCTTGGAAAGTACAATTTGGCAACAGATACAGTCCCTACCCAACAACGGGCTCACAGTCTAGAAGGGGGAGACAGAAAACAAAGCAAGTAGATAGGCATCAATAGCATCAAGATAAATAAATAAAATTATAGATATATACACATCATTAAGAAAATCAATAGAATAAGAACTGTACAAATATACACATGTGCTGTGGGAAGGAGGAAGCAGAGGGAGAGAGTCGGGGCAATGAGGACGGGAGGAGGAGCAGAGGATAAGGAGGGGGCTCAGTCTGGGTAGGCCTCCTGGAGGAGGTGAGCGCTCAGGAGAGCTTTGAGAGGAAGAGTCAAATTCGCCGTGAGTAATCCTTGCACTGCAACGCCAATCTTTGCACTGCAGTGGGCAGCCTATCGGGAGTCTAACTCGCCGCAGGTACTATTTTTCTTCTAACTTGTTAAGAAGAAAAGCCGTTTGTTTCTCGCAATTCTACAAGGCAACTTCCTTTGAAACGGGTGTGGTACGAAATACTGTATGAACTCTTCTATAAATATAAATTCAGCTCCATCTACAATAATAATATTGTAAAGGAAGATGTCTTAGAAGAATCGAAGACACCAACGCCAATCCTTGCACTGCAGTATACAGCCCATCAGGAGTCTAATTTACCGCACCAACCAATTTTCTTCTGACTTGTTAAGAAAGCTGTTTCTCACAATCCTACAAAGCAACTAGCTGTGAAACCCGTGTGCGGCGAGATACTATATGAACTCTTCTTTCAATGTGAATTCAGGTCCATCTACAATAGTAATATTGTAACAGCATATGTCTTAGAGGAATCAAAGAAACCAAGGCCAGTCCTTGCACAGCAGTATGCAGCCTATCGGGAGTGTAAATTCGCCACATGTACCATTTTTCTTTTAACGTGTTTAAATAGGCAAGCTAAGAAAGAAAGTCGTTTGAATGTCTGTTCCTCGCAATCCTACAAAGCCACTTGCTTTGAAACCGTGTGGGATGAAACACTATATGAACTCTTCCTGAAATATAATTTCAGGACACCAATCCATGCATTGCAGTATGCAGCCCATCAGGAGGCTCATGATCTGCATATGCTCTTTTCTTCGGTCTAAGGCACCTATTTACGTTGAAATCCCTGTGACACGAAATGTTATTTGAAGTCATCTTGAAATTTCAACTGTTCAATTACTATGTACAGCTGATCCCTAAAACTCAGTGTTCAGCTCAAAAAGAGTTTACTCCTCTGCACGACTTATTTTTCTTCTAGCCTGCTAAGTACGAGTGACTGCGTTTTCCCCATTCTCAAGTCAACACTTGTGCTGAAATCCCTTCAGGCACGAAATGCTATATGGGCACTTCATGTAATTTCAACTTCTCAGTTCCATCTGAAATATTAATACAGAAACAGGAGGATGCTTAGACTGTATGTCAAGAGTCTAGTTTTCAAGATGGACCATTTTTCTTCTAACTTGCTAAAGGCAGCAAGTTAAATAAGGAAGTGGATTGACTGAAGTTTTCTTAATCCTGTCAAAGACAGGTGACAAAGACAGAGACGTTGAAATCTCTAATGGGACGAAATGCTATAGGAACTTTTCATGAAATGTCAAATGTTCAGTTCCTTATACAAGAGCAATATATTCACAGAGATAGCTACACTGATGTTTGCCGTGCAGTGATCAGCACGTAAGGAGTGCTGAACGCCTCTGCATGAGTCGTTTTACTTGCGCCCGCTAAATAAGATGAATGTGTTGAGCGAATGAGTGTTTTCTTCATTCTGTAAAAGTCATTTGTGTTGAAATCCCTCCGGCCCAATATGCCAAATGGTAGCTTCATGAAATTTCAACTATTCCGTTCCATTGAAAAATAATATTAGAGAAACAGAAGATGCTCAAGCTGGTCATTGACTTGCATTATACAGGGCATCAGGCATCTACTGTTCTGTATGCATCACTTTTCTTCTATACCGCTAAGTGGGCAAGTTATATAAGAAAGTTAATCGAATGTCTATTTCACTCAACCCTACCAAGGTCACTTTAACTTGAAACCGGTATGGTGCGAACTGTCCATATGAACGGTTCTTGAAATTTCAACCTTTCAGTTCCATGTACAAGAACAGTAAAGTAACAGAAGAGATCTATGCTGGTCTTTGTCCTTCAGGAATCTAGTAATGAAGTTGAAAGAACGTGTGTTCCCTCCTTTCTGGAAAAGTCGCTTGCGTTCAAATGCCTCTAAGAATGAAATGCCAAACTGACCCTTCTTGAGATTGCAACCCTTCCAGGTCCATGTAGAAATTACTTAGAGTGAAACTTGTGTTGCAATGTACAGCCCTTCAGGGGTCTAGTTTTCTGGATATGTCACTTTTCTTCTTTCCTGTTAAATCAGAGAGTTGAGTGACTGGGTGCTCCCTGCATCCTATATCAAAGCCACTTGCATTAAAATCCTCTGGAAGGAAATGTCAAAATGGGCTCGGCTTGAAATGGAGAATGTTCAGTTCCAAGGTAAAATAAGGCAATTTTCACTGATCTTCACCCTGCAGCGTACGTCCACTCGGGAATCTAATCTTCTGGCTCTGCCTTATCTTTTATCCTTCCTTAGTGATTATGGAAATGAGTCTATTTTGTCACATTGTCTTTGCAGAGAACACCCTTGACGCTGTAAGAATTTTGTCACTACTAGGCTCATGGTTTTCTCTTTTATTTCTTCTAGACTGTTGGCCCGCTGTTGGGTAGGGACCGTCTCTATATGTTGCTGACGTGTACTTCCCAAGTGCTTAGTACAGTGCTCTGCACACAGTAAGCGCTCAATAAATAAGATTGAATGAATGAATGAATGAATGAATCAAAGTCACCTGCATTGAAACACTTCTGGCACCAAATGCCATTTTTAAAAATTCCAAATACTCACTTCCAAGTACAGTAGTAATACAGTAACAGAGAGAGCTACACTGATCCTTGCCTTGCAGTGTACAGCCCATCAGGATTCTAGACTTCAGCATAAGCCATCGTTCTTCTATCCTGTTACACCCGATCACCTTGTAACCTCCCCAGCGCTTAGAACAGTGCTTTGCACATAGTAAGCGCTTAACAAATTCCATTATTATTATTATAAGAAGGTTGAGGGTATGTGTGTTTCTCTCCATGCTGACAAAGTCACTTACATTGAAACCTATCTGAGACGAAATGCCAAATCTCCTCTACTTGACATTTCAAATATTCCGTTGCATGTACATTAGGAATCAAGCAGCGTGGCTCAGTGGAAAGAGCACAGGCTTTGGAGTCAGAGGTCATGGGTTCAAACCCTGGCTCTGCCAATTGTCAGCTGTGTGACTTTGGGCCAGTCCTTAACTTCTCTGTGCCTCAGTTACCTCATCTGTAAAATGGGGATAAAAACTGTGACACCCCCACCCCCCCCCCCGGTGGGACAACCTGATCACCTTGTATCCTCCCCAGCGCTTAGAACAGTGCTTTGCACATAGTAAGCGCTTAATAAATCCCATTATTATTATTATTAATAAACAACAGCAGATATCTACACTGATCCTTGCCCTGTAGTGTTACGTCCCTTCAGGCGTCTAGAGTTCTGCATGTGCCATCTTTCTTCTATCTGGCTAAGTAAGGAAGGGGAGTGACTGTGTATTTCTCTCCATTCTGGCAAAGGCACTTAGGACTTTGAAACACATATACCATGAACTGCCAAATGAAGACATTTCCTTCAAGAAGAAAGTTCCTTCTTGAAATTTCAAATGTTCAATTCCTTGCTGAAAAGACATACAGTAACCAAAGGTAGATACGCAGCTCCTTGTCTTACAGTGGTACACCCTTCTGGAATCGAGTCTTCTGCATGTGCCATATTCCTTTTATCCTGCTTAAATAAACAAATTGAGTAAATAAGCGATTCTGCCCATTTTGTCAAGTTAACTGCCTAACCCTTAACCTAACCTACCCTACTTTTACCCTAACCCTAACTCTAAAAAGCTAGCCCATACCTTGACCTAACACTAACCAGATCCCTACCCCAAAACCTAATCCAAACCCTAGCCCTAGAGTAACCTAGAGTAACCTTAACCGAAACACTAAACCTCACCGTCCCTTAAACACAAATCCTGTCCCGAGGTCTAGCTCTAGGCTCTATGCCTACGATGAACCCTAACACATAACCTAACCATAATTGTTAACCCTAACCCTAACCCCAAACCTGCCTCTGACCCTAATCGATTATGTTTCTGATTTGTACTTCCCAAGCGCTGAATAAACACGATTGAATGTTTAGTGTAGCTCTCTCTGTTACTGTATTACTACTGTACTTGGAAGTGAGTATTTGGAATTTAAAAAAATGGCATTTGGTGCCAGACGTGTTTCAATGCAGGTGAATAATCCTAACCATAAAAATGAACCTAACCTTAACTTCAAACCTACGACAACCCTAACCCTCAACCTAACCCTAACGCTCTGACCTAACTCTAACTCTGAAGATAACCACTAATCCCAACCCTAGAGGCCCCCCCGCCCCTCTCAGGGCCGCACCTGGAGAATTGCCGGTACTCAACCAGTTTCGGCAGAGGGAGGGTGAGCTATACCCATTCCATTCCTAGCTTGGGCAGTGGCTAGCGAGTGGAAGGCAATCTGTCGTTAGCAGTCAAAACTCACCTGTGCGGGGCAGCAGCAGCATGAGAAGAGAGTCGAGGGTGGAGACTCAAATTCACTTCATGAAGAAGAGGAGAGAGCCCCGGCTTGGGACTCAGAAAGTCATGGGTTTTCTAATCCTGGTTCCGCCACTTGTCTGCTGAGAGAACGTAGGCAAACCCCTACCACACTTCTCTGTGCCTCAGTTCCCTCATCCGTAAAATGGGGGTTGAGACTGTGAGGTCCATGTGGACCGGGAAATGTTTCTAATCCGATCTGCCTCTATATAATAATGATGGTATTTATTAAGCGCTTACTATGTGCAAAACACTGTTCCAAGTGCTGGGGAGCTTACAAGGTGATCAGGTTGTCCCACGGGGGGCTCACAATCTTAATCCCCATTTTGCTTCTATATACATGCTTAACAAAAACCACAATTGGAGAAACAGCATGGCTCAGTAGAAAGAGCAAGGGCTTGGACGTCAGGGGACATGGGACCTAATCACGACTCTGCCACTTCTCTGCTATATGACCTTGGGAAGATTACTTAACTTCTCCTGCCCCTGATCCTAGTCCTGCCTCTCCTCCTCATCCTGGTCCTGGCCTTCCTATTCCAAATCCTGGCCTTCTCCCTCTGCCTGGCCCTGGCTCTCCTCATCCACCTGCTCCTGGCCATAACCCATCTGCCTTGTTCTGACTCCCCCCCGCCCCCAATCATCCTGTTCTTTCCTATTCCACCTGGTACTGGCCTTCCTCTTATACCTGAGCCTGCCACTCCTCCTTCTCAGCCTCATCCTGGCCCTCCTCCTCAGCCTGGTCCTGGTCCTCCTCCTCCTTCACCGGGACTATGTACTTCTTCGCCTGGTCCTGGCTTACCTCCCCCACCTGGTCCTAGGCCTCCACGTCTGCCTGGTACCGGCCTTCCTCCTACACCTCACTCTGGTTCTCCTCCTTCACCTGGTCCTGTCCCTCCTGCTCCATTGGATCTTGGGCCTCCTCCGATGACTAGTCCTGGTCCTCCAATTCCACATGGCACTGGCCCTCCTCCATCTAGGACTGGCTATCTTCCTTTGTGGGATCCTGCCTATTCTCCACCACCTGCTACTAGCCTTCCTCGTCCATATAGCTCACTTCCTCCTCCTGGTCCTGGACTTCCTCTTCCCCCTGATCCAGGTCCAATTCCTCCGCCTCGTCCTGGCCCTCCTCCTCCTGCTGATCCTGTTCTTATTCTTCTCCCTGGTCCCGGGCCTTCTCCTCCTCCAGCTCCTGGCCCTCCTCCTCCACCTTCTCCTGGCTCTCCTCCTCCAACTGATCTTTTTCCCTCGTTGTCGGCATGGTCCTTACTCTCCTCCTTTGCCTGGGCCTGGTACACCTCTTCCACATGGTCCTGACCCTCCTCACCCACCAGGTCTTGGCCATCCTCCACTGGCTGGTCCTGGCCCATCTGGCACTCACCCTAATCCCCCACCTGGCACTGGCCCTCATCCTCGGCTTGGTCTTTGTTCTCGCTTTCCTCCTGGTTCTCACCCTCTTCCTCCTTATGATACAGTTCCTCCTCTGCCTGGTCCTGGCCCTCCTCCTCTGCTAGATCCTGCGCCTCCACCTTCTCTTGGTCTTGGCCCTCCTTCTCGTTCTTTTCCTGGCCCTCCAGCTCTTCCTGGTACTGGTAACAGGCCCACCCTACTCCAGCACTTAATAGTTTGTATCTGCTCTCTGTGACATCATTATCTGCCAATTTTATTATTGCCATAGCATATTTATTGTTTAACTACACCCTGTGATGCCATCGCCTACTTATATCATTGCTACTGTTTTATTGCTTCTGCATCTCAATTGTTAACCTCCCGCTGTACTGTCACTCGCCCTGCTGACCTCACCATGAACTTTCAGTTCCCTTGCTCCCAACTGCCATTCCCATTCCTCACCTTCCCCTTCCCCTCTCCCACCCAGCTTTTTCCCTCCCTCTCACCCACCATGACCACTCCCCCTCACCCCCTAACAAGGATTCCTCTGTACCGGCGCCAGTTCTCCGCTCCTCCCTCCCGGCCCCCTCTCTCCCCTTCTCCCCGCCCCCACCCCATCCCAGGTCTCCGTTCCCATCGCCACCCCCCTTCCCACTCTCCCCACCCAGGCCCTCGCCAACTCATCCCAATCCAAACCCTCCCCACCCCTCGCACCCTTCCCCCTCCCTCCCCTCCCTCGACAGCTGCTGCCAAGTGTGGCCTCTGGAACCCCCGCTCCGTTTTAAGTAAGATCCCTTTCATCCTGGACCTTTTCCTTTCCAGCTCTCTACTCCTCCTCGCCCTAACTGAAACATGGCTGTCTCCGGACGACACTGTCTCTTCTGCTGCTCTCTGCAGTGCAGGCCTCTTCTTCTCCCACTCCCCCAGACTCACCGGAAAAGGAGGAGGTGTCGGTTTCCTTCTCGCCCCCCAATGTCACTTTCGCACTATCCCTCCTCCCCCTTCCCTTTCCTTCCCTTCCTTTGAAGCCCACATTATTCGCCTCTACCACCCCCTCCAGATTCTTGTAGCCGTCATCTACCGCCCTCCCGGCCCCACTTCCAACTTCTTTAACGACTTTGACCCCTTCCTCACCTTCCTTCTCTCCTTCTCCATGCCCACTCTGATTCTCGGAGACTCAATATCCACATGGATATCCCTAACGACTCCTCTGCCGCCCGCCTTCTATCTCTCCTTGACGCTGCCAAACTCTTCCTCCACCCCACCTTGCCCACTCACCAACTTGGTCATACCCTCGACCTCATCATCTCCTATCGCTGTACTGTGTCCACCCTCACCAACTCTGAAATCCCTCTCTCTGATCATAATCTTCTCACCTGCCTCCTCACTCACACTCCTTTCCCCTGTAAATCCGTATTACTCCCTCACAGAGATCTCCGCTCTCTGGACCCCACCCATCTTTCGGAGCGCCTCACACCCCACCTCGCCGCTCTCTCCTCTCTACCCAGTCTTGATGATCAGATTACTGCTCTCAACTCTACCCTTTCTACTCAGCTAGACTCACTCGCTCCCCTTTCCCTTCGCTGCTCTCGCACCACTATCCCACAGCCCTGGATCACTGCCACTGTCTGCCTCCTTCTCTCTTGTGCTCGAGCAGCCGAACGCTGCTGGCGAAAGTCTAAACACCATGCCATCCTCGTTCACTTCAAGTTTATCCTTTCCTGCCTTAACTCAGCCCTCTCGTCTGCCAGACAAAACTATTTCTCCTCCCTTATTGACACCCATGCCCATCACCCCCGCCAGCTCTTCCGTACATTCAACTCCCTTCTCAGGCCCCCGGTTCCTCGCCCTCCTCCTTCCCTCACCCCCAACGATCTGGCCTCCTACTTCATTAACAAAATTAAATCCATCAGGTCCGACCTCCCCAAAGTCTCTTCCCTGCCTTCCCCTACCCCCCGGCTCTCAACACTCTCTGCTACTCTCCCATCCTTCCCAGCAGTATCCTCAGAGGAGCTCTCCTCCCTCCCCTCAACTGCTACTCCGGCCACCTGTGCTTCTGACCCCATTCCCTCTCATCTCATGAAATCTCTCGCTCCATCCCTTCTCCCCTCCTTAACTTCCATCTTCAACCGCTCACTCTCCACTGGTTCCTTCCCCTCTGCCTTCAAACATGCCCATGTCTCTCCCATCCTAAAAAAAACCCTCTCTTGACCCCACCTCACCTTCTAGTTATCGCCCAATATCCCTCCTACCATTCCTTTCCAAACTCCTTGAACGAGTTGTCTACACGCGCTGCCTAGAATTCCTCAACAACAACCTTCTCCTCGACCCCCTCCAGTCTGGCTTCCGTCCCCTACATTCCAAGGAAACTGCCCTCTCAAAGGTCACCAATGACCTCCTGCTTGCCTAATCCAACGGCTCATACTCTGTCCTAATCCTCCTCGACCTCTCAGCTGCCTTCGACACTGTGGACCACCCCCTTCTCCTCAACACGCTATCTGACCTTGGCTTCACAGACTCCGTCCTCTCCTGGTTCTCCTCTTATCTCTCCGGTCGTTCTTTCTCCGTCTCTTTTGCAGGCTCCTCCTCCCCCTCCCATCCTCTTACTGTGGGGGTTCCCCAGGGTTCAGTGCTTGGTCCCCTTCTGTTCTCAATCTACACCCACTCCCTTGGTGACCTCATTCGCTCCCACGGCTTCAACTATCATCTCTACGCTGATGACACCCAGATCATCTCTGCCCCTGCTCTCTCCCCCTCTCTCCAGGCTCGCATCTCCTCCTGCCTTCAGGACATCTCCATCTGGATGTCTGCCCACCACCTAAAGCTCAACATGTCGAAGACTGAACTCCTTGTCTTCCCTCCCAAACCTTGTCCTCTCCCTGACTTTCCCATCTCTGTTGACGGCACTACCATCCTTCCCGTCTCACAGGCCCGCAACCTTGGTGTCATCCTCAACTCCGCTCTCTCATTCACCCCTCACATCCAAGCCGTCACCAAAACCTGCCGGTCTCAGCTCTGCAACATTGCCAAGAGCCGCCCTTTCCTCTCCATCCATACCGCTACCCTGCTCATTCAAGCTCTCATCCTAACCCGTCTGGATTACTGCATCAGCCTTCTCTCTGATCTCCTATCCTCGTGTCTCTCTCCACTTCAATCCATACTTCATGCTGCTGCCGGATTATCTTTGTCCAGAAACGCTCTGGGCATATTACTCCCTTCCTCAAAAATCTCCAGTGGCTACCAATCTGCGCATCAGGCAGAAACTCCTCACCCTGGGCTTCAAGGCTCTCCATCACCTCGCCCCCTCCTACCTCACCTCCCTTCTCTCCTTCTACAGCCCTGCCCACACCCTCCGCTCCTCCGCCGCTAATCTCCTCACAGTAGCTCGTTCTCGCCTGTCCCGCCATCGACCCCTGGCCCACGTCATCCCCCGGGCCTGGAATGCCCTCCCTCTGCCCATCTGCCAAGCTAGCTCTCTTCCTCCCTTCAAGGCCCTGCTGAGAGCTCACCTCCTCCAGGAGGCCTTCCCAGACTGAGCCCCTTCATTCCTCTCCCCTTCGTCCCCCTCTCCATCCCCCCATCTTACCTCCTTCCCTTCCCCACAGCACCTGTATATATGTATGTACATATTTATTACTCTATTTATTTATTTATTTATTTATTTTACTTGTACATAGCTATTCTATTTATTTTATTTTGTTAGTATGTTTGGTTTTGTTCTCTGTCTCCCCCTTTTAGACTGTGAGCCCTCTGTTGGATAGGGACTGTCTCTATATGTTGCCAATTTGTACTTCCCAAGCGCTTAGTACAGTGCTCTGCACATAGTAAGCGCTCAATAAATATGATTGATGATGGTAATCCTCCTCCACGAAACACTGGCCCTCTAGCTCAGGCTAGTCCTGGCCTTTGTCCGCGGCCAAATCCTGGCTCTCCTGGGACCTCCACCTGGTACTTGCCTTGCTCGTCCATCTAGGTCGCCTCCTCCAAGTCCTGGACCTCCTCCTCCCTCGATCCAGTTCCTCTTCCTCTGCCTCATCCTGGCCTTCCTTCTCCTCCAGATCCTGGCCCTCCTCCTTCTGCTGATCGTCTTCTTCTTCAGCCTGGTCCTGGCCCACCCCCTTCCGTCTGGTCCTGGGCCTCCTCCTCCATTTGCTCCTAGCTCTCCACCTCCAAGTGAGCTTTTTGCCTCCTCCTCTGTCTGATCTTCACTCTCCTCCTTCGCCTGGGCCTGGCACTCCTCCTCCACATGGTCCTCACCCTCCTCACCCACCTGGTCTTGGCCATCCTCCAATGCCTGGTCCTGGCCCTCCTACCCCATCTGGCTCCTCCACCTGACCCTGGCCCTCATCCTCTGCTTGGTCTTGGTTCTCGCCTTCAGCCTGGTCTTAACCCTCTTCCTCCTCATGATCCAGTTCCTTCCCTGCCTGGTCCTGGCCCTGCTCCTCAGCTAGATCCCGCACCTCCTCCTTCTCTTGGTTTTGGCTTCCTTTTCATTCTTTTCCTGGCCCTCCAACTCTTCCTGGTACTGGTAATCCTCCTCCACCAAAAACGGGCCCTACAGCTCCGCCTTGTCCTGGCCTTCGTCCACGGCCAGATCCTGGCTCTCATGGTACCTCCCCCTTGCCTTCTCGTCTATCTAGGTCGCCTCCCCCTCCTCCTCCTAGTCTTGGACCCCCTCCCCCCTCGATCCAGGTCCTCTTCCTCTGCCTCATCCTGGCCTTCCTTCTCCTCCAGACCCTGGTCCTCCTGCTTCTGCTGATCCTCTTCTTCTTCTGCCTGGTCCTGGCCCACCCCCTTCCGTCTACTCCTGGGACTCCTCCTCCACCAGCTCCTGGCACTTCTCCTCCACTGTCTGATCTTCACTCTCCTCCTTCTCCTGGGCCTGGCGCTCCTCCTCCACATGGTCCTGACCCTCCTCACCCACCTGGTCTTGTCCATCCTCTACTCCAGGCTCAAAGCCACTGCCCCCTCACTGTGTGCTCTGCCGGCAGGTCACATTCACACTGCTTTGTGCTTTTTCCCCACCCTGTGATCAGAGGCCTACCTGGCTGGGAAAGCTTCAGGAGGGAGGTATAAACTGCATGGCCCTCGCGCTCAGACCCGAAGATGAAGTGAGCCACCCGGAAGTTCTTGCAGCGGAGGAGCAGGGGACACCCTGTGGGGGTAAGAGGCAGTTTCTCCACACTGGCAATATGGTGGTGCAAAATCTGCAAAAACAGGAAGGAGCAGAGAGAAATCTCACGGCCTCAAATTTCCTAATGGCCAAGTGGATTTCACCACCCTCTCTTAGAACAGTGATTCTGAACTGTAGCCACAACCCAAGACTGCCCCTGGGGCTGAAAGTCAGGGAGACACAGTTTCCAGGCCCAGCAAGACCTTGGGCAAGTCATTTTCTCTTCTCTGGGCCTCAGTTTCCTCAACTGTAGAATAGGGAGAAGGTGACTGTGAGACCTTTGTGGGACAGGACTGCATCCAATCTCGTAGCCTTAGCTCTCCCCCAGTGCTTAATAATAATAATTAATAATTATGGTATTTACTAAGCACTTACTATGTGCCAAGCACTGTTCTAAGCATTGGGGTAGACACAGGTTGTCCCACATGAGGCTCACAGTCTTCATCCCCATTTTACAGATGAGGTAACTGAGGCACCGAGAAGTGAAGTGACTTGCCCAAAATCACACAGCTGACAAGTGGCAGAGCCGGGATTAGAACCCACGACCTCTGATTCCCCAGCCCGGGATCTTTCCACTAAGCCACGCTGCTTCTCCACGCGTAGCACTGTTACAATTACAAGAAAATCAGAATCTGGCTCCTTCCAACCAGAAAAAAGCAGACAAGGGTGTTACATTGGAGTGGAAAGGAAGTGGAAAGTATTCAAGAAGGACCTGGATTTTAACAAATTTCAGAGGGAAGCGAAGCATCACTGAAGAGGTCAACACAGCTGGCCTTTAGGTGGTAGGTCACTGGCATAAACTACAGCTCCAGCTAAATCTTGCCTAAAGAGCCTCTCCTTTCAAAGAAGCGGATGTCATTTTGGGGCTGAGACTTACTACGTTAATTCTGAACCTACGCTCTATTTCTGCCGTCAAATTAGATGACCTTTCTTCGAGCCTGAATTATTTAAAGGGAAAAAAGAAACCCCAAAATGCCCCTGTTGGGCTCCAAAAGTGAAACCATAATTTTCTGGTTTTCTGGGTGCTGAAAACAACTGACGCTTGCTTCAGTGGGCATGTTGGGAAAATGGAAGGAACAGAACTCAACCCTGGCTAGGTTCAAATCATCAAGATTATGGAAATATCTTAAGCAATTGGAAGGGCAAATGGAATCTGAAAAGCGGTGAAGTCTAGTGGAAAACAACCCAGGCCTAGGATTCAAAGGACCTGGGTTCTAGTCCCAGATCCACCACATATCTGCTGTGTGACCTTGGGCAGGTAACTTCACTTCTCTGTGCCTCAGTTCCCTTATCTGCATAAAGAGGATTCAATACCTCTTCTCCCTCCTACTTAGACTGTGAGCTCCATGTGGCACCTTATTAGCTTGTATTTATTCGTTCATTCATTCAATCGTATTTATTGAACGGTTACTGTGTGCAGAGCACTGTACTAAGCGCTTGGGAAGTACAAGTTGGCAACATATAGAGACGGTCCCTACCCAACAGTGGGCTCACAGTCTAGAAGGGGGAGACAGAGAACAAAACAAAACATATTAACAAAATAAAATAAATAGAATATGTACAAATAAAATAGAGTAATAAATACATACAAACATATATGCAGGTGCTGTGGGGAGGGGAAGGAGGTAAGGCGGGGGGAGGGGGGAGGGGGAGAGGAAGGAGGAAGTATCCTAGTGTGCACACAGTAAGTGTTTAATACCACAATTATTATTATAATAATTATAATAATAACCTACTTAGAGAAGAGAGGAGAAAGGGTCACATGCCCCGCTAATCTACTCACAACACAGTCCAAGATCCACCACCATTCAGTGATGCCCGCCCCCTGGTAGTTCACATCACACTTTGGATTCTGCTTTTCAGATTTTGTGTCACCCGTTGGATTTTGTGCCTCTTTAATCCAGTCTGCCTACCTACCCCTGCTTTCTGCTAGAGAGATCTTTGATGTGGTCTTTTCCGTTGGTTCACTCCGGCCACCTGAGCAATTAACATCTCACCCTCCTCAAATGAGTATCACCTTTCTCATCTGTCCCTACATGTCTAGAGTTCTCCACCTACATCTTTCCCTGGCCTTTAATAATAATAATAATGATAATAATGATGGCATTTATTAAGTGCTTACTATGTACAAAGCACTGTTCTAAGCGCTGGGGAGGTTACAAGGTGATCAGGTTGCCCCACGGGGGACTCACAGTCTTAATTCCCATTTTACAGATGAGGTAACTGAGGCTCAGTGAAGTGAAGTGACTTGCCCAAAGTCACACAGCTGACAATTGGCGGAGCTGGGATTTGAACCTGTGACCTCTTACTCCAAAACCCGGGCTCTTTCCACTGAGCTACGCTGCTTCTCTATTTCTATTTTAGATCCTCCCCTCCCCTCACTGATCATTTTCTCAAAGCCAGAAAATGTCATACCGAACGTTTAAGTGAAGATCTAGGATGTACAGTTAGTTTTGATCCTGTTTGGGAAAAGTGATCAGGAGCAACACACTGAGTTTAAAACAACTAGGGTCAGTTACTGATGCCGCAAACCATTTATTCTGACTGCCCAAAGACAGCTTCGGGAATTTAGACAACTGTGACACCTTAGAGAAGCAGCGTGGCTCAGTGGAAAGAGCCTGGGCTTGGGAGTCAGAGGTCATGGGTTCAAATCCCAGCTCCACCACTTGTCAGCTATGAGACTCTGGGCAAGTCACTTAACTTCTCTGGGCCTCAGTTACCTCATCCATAAAATGGGGATTAAGATTGTGAGCCCCACAAGGGACAACCTGATCACCTTGTATCCTCCTCAGCACTTAGAACAGTGCTTTGCATGTAGTAAGTGCTTAACAAATACCAAAATTAATTAATTAAAATTAACTTAAACTGAATCATTTGGGGACAAATGTAACAAATATGGCTATATCATGGCCCCATAAGGGACAGGGACCGTGTTGGATTCCCATCTGTATACTTGCTCCCAGAGCTCAGTAGAGTACTCTGCACACAGTAAACGTTTACTACTCCTAATAAATAATGGATGAATAACAAGGTTTTAAGGGAATACCCCAGCACCATATAAAAAGCCCAGGCATGCACGTTCTCAATTCAGATTGCTATTTTTTTCTCATAAAACATACCCATGTTTCCTTCCGGACTTCAGCAGATATGTCTATGTAGATGAAGTGTGTGGCAGTCAGGTACAGGGTCCCGTTAGCCAATTTCTTGGCTACATAACAATCTAGTAATTTCACGTTTTCTACCTGTGATTGGGAAAACAGAAGGGGAAAAAAATCCAATTAAGGCCCCCGACTCATTTCTCGTAATTAGAGAGGGTGAACGTTCAAAGTAGGATACGGTAACAGTTTCTTCTCTAGACTGTAAGCTCACTGTGGGCACCAATTCTGTCGTATTGGCCTCTCCCAAGCGCTTAGTCCTGTGCTCTGCACATAGTAAACACTCAATAAATACAATGGATAGATTTCTTCCATAGAGAAGCAGCGTGGCTCAGTGGAAAGAGCCCGGGCTTTGGAGTCAGAGGTCATGGGTTCAAATCCCAGCTCCACCAATTGTCATCTGTGTGACTTTGGGCAAGTCACTTCACTTCTCTGGGCTTCAGTTTCCTCATCTGTAAAATGGGAATTAAGGCTGTGAGCCCCACAGGACAACCTGATTACCCTGTAACCTCCTCAGCGCTTAGAACAGTGCTTTGCACATAGTAAGTGCTTAATAAATGCCATCATTATTATTATTATTATTATTTATTCTGAAAACTCATCCCAAAGTGAGAGACCAGAGGGCTTTAACACTACTGAGAACTCTCTGGCCAAGGCCTTACCTGACAGGCTCCTGGAGCAGAATTGGGTTCTTTGTCGGCTGCTCCTGAGGGGGTTGGGGTTTGGAGGGGGATGGGAGGAAGGCATGCTGAAAAAGCAGAAATAAGAGAGGTGGAAGTACAGAGAATGCAGGGCACCGTTTGAGTAACATCTCCCCAACTCCTGGCGCTAGGCATGTCATGACTCACACAATGCTTAACACAACGGTTGAGACAACTCAACCCAGGAGTTGTGGTATCTAGGCACTCACTCTGCAGAATGTCTAGCACAGACTGATGCTGCTGAGGACTCGTAATGATGTTCTGCTCCAATCAACGTTTTTTAATAATAATAATAATGATGATGATGGTATTTGTTAGGCACTTACTATGTGCCAAGCACCTTTCTAAGCGCTGGGGTGGATACAAGGTCATCAGGGTGTCCCACGTGGGACTCATCTTAATCCCCATTTTACAGATGAGGTAACTGCCTCAGTTTTGCACATGAGGGAACTGAGGCACAGGGGAGTCAGGTGACTTGTCCAAAGTCACACAGCAGGTACGTGGCAGAGCCAGGATTAGAACCTAAGTCCTCTGACTCCCAGGATCGAGCTCTTTCCAATAAGCCATGCTGCTTCTCACTAGTTCACGCTGCCTAGAGAAGTGATATGACTTCCCCAAGGTCACCCGGTGGGCGCCCACATACTCTGACACCCACTAGGCTATTTCACCTTCTCTCCCTAGGCTCCCCAGTTCCGAGAAACCCTTACAATACTTTAAAATTACTATTCCAATATTTCTTTCCAACCTTTCACCAAGCAAATATCCCTCCAGCCAGCTGTTGAGGAATGCTTCCTGGTAAGCTGGCCCCATCCCATCAGGAGCCAGGGCCCTGATGCAGGCAGGGCCCAGTGAGTGAAGGTCATCTCATCCCAACCCTCTGAGCCCGGACTGCAAGATGCCCACACAATGACCAGAACTCTGCTCTCCGGGAGACAGTGTGCCGTAAAAGGCATGTTAGTTTTCAATTCCCTTCCAGAAAGAGAGGAAATCAGATGACCGCTCAGAGGTCTTTCACAATCAAATTACTGCCCTGATGCACCAAATACTGAAAAATGCTTGAAAGTGCCATAAATACCCTAGAAATGTTTGTGTCCAGCAGGTCTTCAACATAACAATATCCTTCAAGATCCAGACATACCCAAGGTAACCTAAAACAGAACTGAACACACAGTCCCAAACCAAATGCTTTTCCCTTCACACAAGTGCAAGCTCTTCTGCACTAATAATAATAATAATAATGGCATGTATTAAGCGCTTACTATGTGCAAAGCACTGTTCTAAGCGCTGGGGAGGTTACAAGGTGATCAGGTTGTCCCTTGGGGGGCTCACAGTCTTAATCCCCATTTTATAGATGAGGTAACTGAGGCATGGAGAAGTTAAGTGACTTGCCCGAAGTCACACAGCTGACAATTGGCGAAGCCGGGATTTGAACCCATGACCTCTGACTCCAAAGCCCATGCTCTTTCCACTGAGCCATGCTGCTTCTCTACTACTAGTCACTACTATTACTAATAATAACTGCAAACTAAGCACTGGAGTAAACACAAAATAATCAGGTCCCACTTGGGGTGTGCAGTTTAAGTAAGCACTTAAGTACAATAATAACAATAATAGGTACATTAAGGATCCAGGATTAGAACACATGTCCTCTGGCTCCCAGGCCCAAGTTTTACCATCTACTGGGCAGTTGTGTAGACATAGCGGTATTTAGAAAAAAGTGGGAGCACAAAAGGAAAGTAGTAATAGCAAGAAAATGGAAAGATGAGACATTAAATGAGCACAGAGGTATACACAAGTGTGGAGGATGGGTTTAGCTCTTATCTTATGACCTGTTAGCATTTGTGTCTTATTCTTGTGTACTGCATTTTTGGTAATATGTCTGCTTGTTTCCCCCATTTTATTACAAGCTCCTTGAGGACAGGGACCACAATTTTTTATTTCAATCCTACATTTCCAGGGGCTAGTGGAGTGCTGTGCCCACTATAGAGCTTGATGATCCTGAGGCTGTGGGGAACTTTACTCCTCCTAGGAGTGAGATTCCTGAATGAGTGTGTGAGTCTCTGTGTGTGCAGGTTTCTAGACTGTGAGCCCGCTGTTGGGTAGGGACCGTCTCTATATGTTGCCAACTTGTGCTTCCCAAGCGCTTAGTACAGTGCTCTGCACACAGTAAGTTCTCAATAAATACGACAGTGAGTGAATGGATGAGGGGAGCAGCGGGCTACAACCTGCAGGAGCAAGTTGGGGACTTGGATGATTTGAGAGGGACAAGGCCCAATCTAGCCCTACCTTAGGGATGGTCCTGCTAATGGGTCTTTCCCGGGCAGCAGGTGACCACCGTTGCCGGACATCTAACAGTACAGCAGCCCCGGTCCTCGGAGACCATACCACGTGGAGTCTGGAGGTCTACCCCACATTTCCGCTGATCTAGTCAATCCCGCCCGACGTTACGTCCGATAGCTGCAGGGAAGTCAATTCCCTCCGGTCTAAACTGTCCATCCTGAAAGGTCACCTATTCAGAATGCTCAGGAGAATTGAATGCCTCGTTTAGGGCTAATGTAAGAAATAATAATAATGGCATTTATTAAATGCTTACTATGTGCAAAGCACTGGTCTAAGCGCTGGGGAGGTTACGAGGTGATCAGGTTGTCCCACAGGGGGCTCACAGTCTTCATCCCCATTTTACAGATGAGGAAACTGAGGCCCAGAGAAGTGAAGTGACTTGCCCAAAGTCATACAGCTGAGAAGTGGCAGAGCCAGGATTTGAACAGATGACCTCTGCCTCCAAAGCCCGGGCTCTTTCCACTGAGCCACCCTGCTTCTCTTCAATGCCTTGCCCCATTGTCTGAGATGGCGAGGATAAACATGAACCTCAGACCAAAGAGGAAGGAGTGTTCCTGGCTCTAAACTTCAGAAAACTAGACCGGGAGGGGTGCATCTCCTCTTGGTAGTCCAGAGGCCCTGCTTGCCAGCCCGCAGAATAAGGTTAAGACCCATGCTTAATGATTGTCTTCCACTCTAGACTCTAAGCTCCTTGTGGGCAGTGAATGTGTCTACCAACTCTGTTACACGGTACTCTCCCAAGCGCTTAGTACAGAGGTCAGCATAAGGTAAGAGCTCTATGATTGATTGACGCTTCTCCCGCCTTTCTTGGGGTAGCCATCTTTTATGGTCAGCTCCCCAACACAAAGAAGGTGGACACTGAGGGGATGGGTCCCGGCCCACAGTGGATAGTCAACTGTGTTGACCCCCTGAAATTCCCACACAACCGGTGTCGATCTAAGTCCCGAAAAATGATAAAAATGGCACTCACTGGGGAAGACTGCCTGAAAAGGTACAGCAAAGGCCAAAAGCCCAAAGACTAGGTTGCCCGGCTGAGCTGCGGCTGCTGTTTGTCAGCGCTGACAGAAACCACGGCGGCCTAGAGGCTGGCTCACAGTGGGTGTGTGGTTTCGGCTGATGTAAGGACAGGATGAATGTGAGCTACTAGCTGTGAGGGGAGCTGTGCATGTGAAGAAAAAACAAAAGAGCAAAGTGGAGAGAAGAAAACATTTCAATCAATCTCAATCTCGGGCTGTGGATCATGCAATCGTATTTACTGAGTGCTCACTATGTGCAGAGCACTGTACTAAAGGCCTGGGAGAGTAAAATACAATAGAATTAGCTGACACGTTACCTGGCCATAACAAGCTTAGGCTTGTGGATGGAAGGAGGATGGAAGAGAAGTGGATGGAAGGAGGCGGCTAGAATAATGATTCGAAAGGCTGAGGACAGCTGAGTGCCGGAAGAAGTAGGGTAACGGAAGACCTGTAAAACTTGGTGGGAGCGCTAAGAGATTACCAAAAAAAAAATCTATCCACAAAGCCAATCCCAACCCAAATTTACCCAATGGGCCATCTTCGGACGAGAGGAGATATCTCCTGCCAAACAGCCAAATGATCGATCATTTAAGAGGAGATACCAGTGCGGACGGAGAACAGAACAGCTCCAATGATGAGACAATGCTCTAAACGGAGACTGAAGCACTTTAAAGAACTCAATCACCTCGCCCCTTCCCAACTTATCTCCCTGATATCCAGCCCGCACCCTTCACTCTAATGCCAACCTACCCACTGTACCTCGATCCCTTCTATCTCACCGCCAATGTCTTGCCCGTGTTCTGCCTCTGGCCTGGAATGCCCTCCCTCCTCAAATCCAACAGATGATCACTCCCCCCGCCTTTAGAGCTTTATTCTCCAAGAGGATATTCGCATTTCCTCTTCTCCCACTCCCTTCTGTGCCACCCTTGCACTTGGATTTGCCCCCTTTATTCACCCCTCCCTCAGCTCCAGAGCACTGATGTACACATCCATAATTTAGTTATTTATTTTAATGTCTGTCCCCCCATCTAGACTGGAAGGAAGTTTGGGGCTGGGAATGAGTCTACCAACTCTGCTTACTGTACTCTCCCAATTGCTCTGCACACAGTAAGCACTCAATAAATATAATTAACTGAAACCCACAACCTCACTTTGACTCTGGCCATAAACATGCCTTAATTTCTCTCTGGAAAGAAACAGAACTGGACAGAAACATCGGACAGCACAGCCCCGGGAGCTCTGGGAGATAATAATAATAAGGATGGCATTTATTACTACTTACTATGTGCAAAGCACTGTTATAAGCGCTAGGGAGGTTACAAAGTGATCAGGTTGTCCCATGGGGGGGGGCTCCCAATCTAAATCCCCATTTTCCAGATGAGGTAACTGAGAAACAGAGAAGTGAAGTCACTTGCCCATAGTCACACAGCTGACAATTGACAGAGCCGGGATTTGAACCCCTGACCTCTAACTCCAAAGCCCAGGCTCTTTCCACTGAGCCACGCTGCTGTGTACTGAAAGTCTGAGCACTGCCTGATTATCTTGTATCCACCCCAATGCTTGGCACAGCACTAGGTCCAGCGTTTAGAACAGTGCTTTGCACATAGTAAGTGCTTAATAAAAGCCATCATTATTATTAGTATTATGACATAGCACGGGCTTAATCACACAGCAAGTGCTTAATAAATACCATACACACTCTTCCCACTGAGCCATGCTGTTTCTCTCTCCCAATCCTGCCAATCAAGTGTCTTTATTCAGCGCTTACTGGGCACTGTACTGACTGCTTGGGAGAGTCCAAGTTAATTGATATAATCCCTACCAGGCCACACCTGGTTTGGAGAAGGGAATGGTTCCTTCCCCTCTGCCTTCAAACATGCCCATGTCTCTCCCATCCTAAAAAAACCCTCTCTTGACCCCACCTCACCTTCTAGTTATCGCCCCACATCCCTCCTACCATTCCTTTCCGAACTCCTTGAACAAGTTGTCTACACTCGCTGCCTAGAATTCCTCAATAACAACTCTCTCCTCGACCCCCTCCAGTCTGGCTTCCGTCCCCTACATTCCACGGAAACTGCCCTCTCAAAGGTCACCAATGACCTCCTGCTTGCCAAATCCAACGGCTCCTACTCTGTCCTAATCCTCCTCGACCTCTCAGCTGCCTTTGACACTGTGGACCACCCCCTTCTTCTCAACACGCTATCTGACCTTGGCTTCACAGACTCCGTCCTCTCCTGGTTCTCCTCTTACCTCTCCGGTCGTTCTTTCTCAGTCTCTTTTGCAGGCTCCTCCTCCCCCTCCCATTCTCTCACTGTGGGGGCTCCCCAAGGTTCAGTGCTTGGTCCCCTTCTGTTCTCGATCTACACGCACTCCCTTGGTGACCTCATTCGCTCCCACGGCTTCAACTATCATCTCTACGCTGATGACATCCAGATCTACATCTCTGCCCCTGCTATCTCCCCCTCCCTCCAGGCTCGCATCTCCTCCTGCCTTCAGGACATCTCCATCTGGATGTCTGCCCGCCACCTAAAGCTCAACATGTCGAAGACTGAACTCCTTGTCTTGCCTCCCAAACCTTGCCCTCTCCCTGACTTTCCCATCTCTGTTGACGGCACTACCTTCCTTCCCATCTCACAAGCCCGCAACCTTGGTGTCATCCTCGACTCCGCTCTCTCATTCACCCCTCACATCCAAGCTGTGACCAAAACCTGCCGGTCTCAGCTCCGCAACATTGCCAAGATCCACCCTTTCCTCTCCATCCATACCGCTACGCTGCTCATTCAAGCTCTCATCCTATCCCGTCTGGACTACTGCATCAGCCTTCTCTCTGATCTCCCATCCTCGTGTCTCTCTCCACTTCAATCCATACTTCATGCTGCTGCCCAGATTATCTTTGTCCAGAAACGCTCTGGGCATATTACTCCCCTCCTCAAAAATCTCCAGTGGCTACCAATCAATCTGCGCATCAGGCAGAAACTCCTCACCCTCGGCTTCAAGGCTGTCCATCACCTTGCCCCCTCCTACCTCACCTCCCTTCTCTCTTTCTCCAGCCCAGCCCGCACCCTCCGCTCCTCCGCTGCTAATCTCCTCACCGTACCTCGTTCTCGCCTGTTCCTCCATCGACCCCCGGCCCACGTCATCCCCCGGGCCTGGAATGCCCTCCCTCTGCCCATCCGCCAAGCTAGCTCTCTTCCTCCCTTCAAGGCCCTGCTGAGAGCTCACCTCCTCCAGGAGGCCTTCCCAGACTGAGCCCCTTCCTTCCTCTCCCTCGTCCCCCTCTCCCCCCCCATCTTACCTCCTTCCCTTCCCCACAGCACCTGTATATATGTATATATGTTTGTACATATTTATTACTCTATTTATTTATCTATTTTACTTGTACATATCTATTCATTTTATTTTGTTAGTATGTTTGGTTTTGTTCTCTGTCTCCCCCTTTTAGACTGTGAGCCCACTGTTGGGTAGGGACTGTCTCTACATGTTGCCAATTTGTACTTCCCAAGCGCTTAGTACAGTGCTCTGCACATAGTAAGCGCTCAATAAATACGATTGATGATGATGATGATGATGATTGATTGATTGATTGAAGGGTGCTACTTACCCTCACCCCTATGAAGACCCTCAAGGGGCACTGAAGCTGGATGCCTGACAACTTATGGGAGAAGCATAAGCTGTGAAGTCACAGCTGAGAAGTCACACACCGCTATGCGACTTTGGGCAAGTCACTTAACTTCTCTGTGCCTCAGTTACCTCATCTGTAAAATAGGGATTAAGACTGTGAACCCCATGTGGGACAACCTGATAACCTTGTATCCCCCCAAGCGCTTAGAACAGTGCTTTGCACACAGTAAGTGCTTAACAAATACCATCATCATTATTATCATTATTATTATTTAATAATCCTGGCACAGGACAACACAATGGGTCTTGGCGCTATCCGCCAAGGCCGGCAACCCTCCCACCCCCATCACTCACAGACACATCTGGCCTGGCCCTTTTCTCATCCCGTCCCCTCAGGACGGCGCTCCTGCAGGTGATGCCTTCTGTCCCAAGACGTGGTGTGCGAAGCTGGGGCTTAGAAGATAGCACGGGGCAGGAAACACCCAGGGACTTGGAAAGCCCCAAATAAGGGAAATCAGGGGACAGAAGGGAATACCATGGGCCACCCTCTTCCCCTTCCTGCCTCCTGCTCGCTGCCGGGTTGGGCTCAGTGGGAGTACAAACGATGAAAGTGGAGGCAGGCCAGACATAGGCCTTCACTCTTCATTCACCCCTCCCTCAGCCCCACAGCACTTATGTACAAATCCATAATTTATTTATATTAATGTCTATCGACCCCTCTCGACTGTAAATTCACTGTGGGCAGGGAGTATTCATTCAATCGTATTTATTGAGCGCTTACTGTGTGCAGAGCACTGTACTAAGCCTTGGGAAGTACAAGTTGGCAACACCTAGAGACGGTCCCTACCCGACAGCGGGCTCACAGTCTAGAAGGGGGAGACGGACAACAATGCCTACTAACTCTGTTGTATTGTACTCTCCCAAAATATGATTGATGGATTAACTGGGGGAAGGGATGAAGACTGTGAGCCCCACATTTGATAACCTGATGATCCTGTATCTAACCACTGCTTAGATCAGTGCTTGGCACATAGTAAGCGATTAATACCACCATTATTATTATTGTTATTATTATTATTACTCAGGGAACACTCCACAAGCACTAGAGCTCGTCGAGGGAAAGGAGAACACAGAGAAAAAGGACATGGACTATTAAGCACAGGACTCTGCACAAAATGCAGTGTTGCTCAGTGGAAAGAGCCCGGGCTTGGGAGTCAGAAGTCGTGGGTTCCAACCCCGGCTCTGCCACTTATCAGCTGTGTGACTTTGGACAAGTCACTTCACTTCTCTGGGCCTTAGTTACCTCTTCTGGAAAATGGCGATTAAGACTGTGAGCCCCATGTGGAACAACCTGATTACCTTGTATCTACCCAGAGCTTAGAACAGTGCAGTGAGCGCTTAACAAGTACCAAAATTATTATTAT
Organism: Tachyglossus aculeatus; assembly: GCF_015852505.1. Classification (NCBI taxonomy): domain Eukaryota; kingdom Metazoa; phylum Chordata; class Mammalia; order Monotremata; family Tachyglossidae; genus Tachyglossus; species Tachyglossus aculeatus. Next base: position 36,663,709 of record NC_052082.1, read on the forward strand.
TATAGTGGACGTTCAGCAAGCAGCGTGGCTCGGTGGAAAGAGCTCGGGCTTTGGAGTCAGGGGTCGTGGTTTCCAATCCCGGCTCGGACACTTATCAGCTGTGTGATTTTGGGCAACTCACTTCACTTCTCTGAGCCTCAGTTTCCTCATCTATAAAATGGGGATTAGGACTGTGAGCCCCCATGTGGGACAGCCTGATCACCTTGTATCTACCCCAGCACTTAGAACAGTGCTTGGCACATAGTAAGCGCTTAACAAATACCACCATTATTATTAGTAGAGCCACTTGTCTCCTGTGTGACTTTGGGCAAGGCACTTCACTTCTCTTTCCCTCATCTGGAAAATGGGGATTAAGAGTGTGAGCCCCACGGGGGACCACCTGGTGCCCTTGTATTCCCCCCAGCGCTTAGAACAGGGCTTGGCACATAGTAAGCACTCAACAAATACCATCATTATTATTACTAAAGCCTCTTGTCAGCTATGTGACTTTGGGAAAGGCACTTCACTTCTCTGGGCCTCAATTCCCTCATCTGTAAAATGGGGATGAAGAGTGTGAGCCCCACGGGGGACCACCTGGTGACCTTGTATTCCCCCCAGCGCTTAGAACAGTAGTTGGCACGTAGTAACTTCCCCTTCCCAAGCGCTTAGTCCAGTGCTCTGCACACAGTAAGCGCTCAATAAATACGATTGACTAGTAAGCGCTCAACGACTGCCATCATTACCGGACCTTCCCGGTCCGGTCCTGACTGACTCTCCCCCCGCCCCCAGATAGAAAGCCCTCGTTAGCACCATGTTACATTAACGACAACCTCATTCGCACCTCCTCAGCCCTCCCATGCTAGTTGACTGTCCGCTCTTCTCCCCAGGTATCGCTGCTCCCTGACCCCCCTTAACAGGCCCACCCTACTCCAGCACTTAATAGTTTGTATCTGCTCTCTGTGACATCATTATCTGCCAATTTTATTATTGTCATAGCATATTGATTGTTTAACTACACCCTGTGATGCCATCGCCTACTTATATCATTGCTACTGTTTTATTGCTTCTGCATCTCAATTGTTAACTTCCCACCGTACTGTCACTCGCCCTGCTGACCTCACCATGAACTTTCAATTCCCTAGCTCCCAACTGCCATTCCCATTCCTCACCTTCCCCTTCCCCTCTCCCACCAAGCTTTTTCCCTCCCTCTCCCCCACCAAGACCACTCCCCCTCACCTCCTACCAAGGATTCCTCTGTACCAGCGCCAGCACTCCGCTCCTCCCTCCCGGCCCCCTCCCTCCCCTTCTCCCCGCCCCCACCCCATCCCAGTTCTCCTCTCCCATCGCCACCCCCCTTCCCACTCTCCCCTCCCAGGCCCCCGCAAACTCATCCCAATCCAAACCCTCCCCACCCCTCGCACCCTTCCCCCTCCCTCCCCTCCCTCGACAGCTGCTGCCAAGTGTGGCCTCTGGAACCCCCGCTCCGTTTTAAGTAAGATCCCTTTCATCCTGGACCTATTCCTTTCCAGCTCTCTACTCCTCCTCGCCCTAAAAGAAACTTGGCTGTCTCCAGACGACACAGTCTCTTCTGCTGCTCTCTGCAGTGCAGGCCTCTTCTTCTCCCATTCCCCCAGACTCACCGGAAAAGGAGGAGGTGTCGGTTTCCTTCTCGCCCCCCAATGTCGCTTTCGCACTATCCCTCCTCCCCTTTCCCTTTCCTTCCCTTCCTTTGAAGCCCACATTATTCGCCTCTACCACCCCCTCCAGATTCTAGTAGCGGTCATCTACCGCCCTCCGGGCCCCACTTCCAACTTCTTTAACGACTTTGACCCATTCCTCACCTTCCTTCTCTCCTTCTCCATGCCCACTCTGATCCTCAGAGACTTCAATATCCACATGGATATCCCTAACGACTCCTCTGCCGCCCGCCTTCTATCTCTCCTTGACGCTGCCAACCTCTTCCTCTACCCCACCTCACCCACTCACCAACTTGGTCATACCCTCGACCTCATCATCTCCTACCGCTGCACTGTGTCCACCCTCACCAACTCTGAAATCCCTCTCTCTGATCATAATCTTCTCACCTGCCTCCTCACTCACACTCCTTTCCCCTGTAAATCCGTATTACTCCCTCACAGAGATCTCTGCTCTCTGGACTCCACCCATCTTTCGGAGCGCCTCACACCCCACCTCGCCGCCCTCTCCTCTCTACCCAGTCTTGATGATCAGATTACTGCTCTCAACTCTACCCTTTCTACTCAGCTAGACTCACTCGCTCCCCTTTCCCTTCGCCGCTCTTGCACCACTAACCCACAGCCTTGGATCACTGCCACTGTCCGCCTCCTTTGCTCTTATGCTCGAGCTGCCGAACGCTGCTGGCGAAAGTCTAAACACCATGCCAACCTCGTTCACTTCAAGTTTATCCTTTCCTTCCTTAACTCAGCCCTCTCCTCTGCCAGACAAAACTATTTCTCCTCCCTTATTGATACCCATGCCCATCACCCCCGCCAGCTCTTCCGTACACTCAACTCCCTTCTCAGGCCCCCGGTTCCTCCCCCTCCTCCTTCCCTCACCCCCAACGATCTGGCCTCCTACTTCATTAACAAAATTTAATCCATCAGGTCCGACCTCCCCAAAGTCTCTTCCCCGCTTTCTCCATCCCCCCGGCTCTCAACACTCTCTGCTACTCTCCCATCCTTCCCAGCAGTGTCCTCAGAGGAGCTCTCCTCCCTCCTCTCAAGTGCTACTCCGGCCACCTGTGCTTCTGACCCCATTCCCTCTCATCTCATGAAATCTCTAGCTCCATCCCTTCTCCCCTCCTTAACTTCCATCGTCAACCGCTCACTCTCCACTGGTTCCTTCCCCTCTGCCTTCAAACATGCCCATGTCTCTCCCATCCTAAAAAAACCCTCGCTTGACCCCACCTCACCTTCTAGTTATCGTCCCATATCCCTCCTACCATTCCTTTCCAAACTCCTTGAACGAGTTGTCTACACTCGCTGCCTAGAATTCCTCAATAACAACTCTCTCCTCGACCCCCTCCAGTCTGGCTTCCGTCCCCTACATTCCACGGAAACTGCCCTCTCAAAGGTCACCAATGACCTCCTGCTTGCCAAATCCAACGGCTCCTACTCTGTCCTAATCCTCCTCGACCTCTCAGCTGCCTTTGACACTGTGGACCACCCCCTTCTTCTCAACACGCTATCTGACCTTGGCTTCACAGACTCCGTCCTCTCCTGGTTCTCCTCTTACCTCTCCGGTCGTTCTTTCTCAGTCTCTTTTGCAGGCTCCTCCTCCCCCTCCCATTCTCTCACTGTGGGGTCTCCCCAAGGTTCAGTGCTTGGTCCCCTTCTGTTCTCGATCTACACGCACTCCCTTGGTGACCTCATTCGCTCCCACGGCTTCAACTATCATCTCTACGCTGATGACACCCAGATCTACATCTCTGCCCCTGCTCTCTCCCCCTCTCTCCAGGCTCGCATCTCCTTCTGCCTTCAGGACATCTCCATCTGGATGTCTGCCCGCCACCTAAAGCTCAACATGTCGAAGACTGAACTCCTTGTCTTGCCTCCCAAACCTTGCCCTCTCCCTGACTTTCCCATCTCTGTTGACGGCACTACCATCCTTCCCGTCTCACAAGCCCACAACCTTGGTGTCATCCTCGACTCCGCTCTCTCATTCACCCCTCACATCCAAGCTGTGACCAAAACCTGCCGGTCTCAGCTCCACAACATTGCCAAGAACCGCCCTTTCCTCTCCATCCCAACCGCTAATCTGCTCATTCAAGCTCTCATCCTCTCCCGTCTGGACTACTGCATCAGCCTTCTCTCTGATCTCCCATCCTCGTGTCTCTCTCCACTTCAATCCATACTTCATACTGCTGCCCGGATCGTCTTTGACCAGAAACGCTCTGGGCATGTTACTCCCCTCCTCAAAAATCTCCATTGGCTACCAATCAATCTGCACATCAGGCAGAAACTCCTCACCCTCGGCTTCAAGGATCTCCATCACCTCGCCCCCTCCTACCTCACCTCCCTTCTCTCCTTCTCCAGCCCAGTCCGCACCCTCCGCTCCTCCGCCGCTAATCTCCTCACCGTTAGGCCTCGTTCTCGCCCGTCCCGCCATCGACCCCCGGCCCACGTCATCCCCCGGGCCTGGAATGCCCTCCCTCTGCCCATCCGCCAAGCTAGCTCTCTTCCTCCCTTCAAGGCCCTACTGAGAGCTCACCTCCTCCAGGAGGCCTTCCCAGACTGAGCCCCTTCCTTCCTCTCCCCCTCATCTTACCTCCTTCCCTTCCCCACAGCACCTGTATATATGTATATATGTTTGTACATATTTTTTTACTCTATTTATTTATTTATTGTATTTGTACATATGTATTCTATTTATTTTATTTTGTTAGTATGTTTGGTTTTGTTCTCTGTCTCCCCCTTTTAGACTGTGAGCCCACTGTTGGGTAGGGACTGTCTCTATATGTTGCCAATTTGTACTTCCCAAGCGCTTAGTACAGGGCTCTGCACATAGTAAGCGCTCAATAAATACGATTGATAATGATGATGATCATTAATCGATGCTGCCGCGCTGCAGAGGGGCCGGTCGTCCCGCCCGTACCTTGGGGATGATAATGTGCTCCACGGTGGCGGCCCTCAGCTGTGCCCGATGACCCGGCGGCCCCCGCCCCTCACCCGGCCCCGGCTCGGCCCCGCCCACTGAACCGCCCCGCCACTTCGCGCGAGACTTCCCTCTGCCCTCCTCGCGAGACTTCCCCATCCACCCTCGCCGCGGAGCCACGTGATCGGGAGCCGGAGGAGCCCGACGCGGCCCTGCCCGCTGGACCGGCCCGCCACTTCGCGCGAGACTTCCCCCCTCCACCCCCGGCGCGGAGTCACGTGATCAGGAGCGGCCGCGGCGGCCATCTTGGTTCCTGGCTGAGGCCTCTTCATCATCATAATAATAATAATGATGGTATTTGTTAAGCGCTTACTATAATAATAATAATAATGATGGCATTTATTAAGCCCTTACTATGTGCAAAGCACTGTTCTAAGCACTGGGGAGGTTACAAGGTGATCGGGTTGTCCCACGGGGGGCTCACAGTCCTCATCCCCATTTTACAGATGAGGTAATTGAGGCACAGAGAAGTGAAGTGACTTGCCCAAAGTCACACAGCTGACAGTTGGCTATGTGCAAAGCACTGTTCTACGTGCAAAGGACTGTTCAGAGAAGCAGCGTGGCTCAGTGGAAAGAGCACGGGCTTTGGAGTCAGAGTTCAGGGGTTCAAATGCTGGCTCCGCAAATTGTCAGCTGTGTGACTTTGGGCAAGTCACTTAACTTCTCTGGGCCTCAGTTACCTCATCTGTAGAATGGGGATAAAGACTGTGAGCCTCCTGTGGGACAACCTGATCACCTTGTAACCTCCCCAGTGCTTAGAACGGTGCTTTGCATATAGTATGCGCTTAATAAATGCCATTATTATTATTAAGCCCTGGGGAGGTTACAAAGTGATCGGGTTGTCCCACCGGTGGCTCACAGTCCTCATCCCCATTTTACAAATGAGGGAACTGAGGCCCAGAGAAGTGAAGTGACTTGCCCAAAGTCACACAGTTGACAGTTGGCTGTGTGCAAAGCACTGTTCTAAGCCCTGGGGAGGTTACAAGGTGATCAGGTTGTCCCACGGGGGGCTCAAAGTCTTCATCCCCATTTGACAGCTGAGGAAACTGAGGTCCGGAGAAGTGAAGTGGCTTGCCCAAAGTCACACAGCTGACAAGTGGCGGAGCCGGGATTAGGAACCATGACCTCTGACTCCCAAGCCCGGGCTCTTTCCACTGAGCCACGCTGCTTCTCATGTGCTAATTACTGTTTTAAGTGCTGGGGGGATGCAAGGTAATCAAGGTTGTCCCACGTGGAGCTCACAGTCTTCATCCCCATTTGACAGATGAGGAAACTGAGGCCCAGAGAATGAAGTGACTTGCCCAAAGTCACACAGCTGACAAGTGGCAGAGCTGGGATTAGAACCCATGACCTCTGACTCCCAAACCCGGGCCCTTTCCACTGAGCCACTCGTGCTGCTACTATGTGCCAAGCACTGTTCTAAGCACTGGAGAGCATACAAGGTGATCAGGTTGTCCCCCGTGGGGCTCATAGTCTTCATCCACATGACTCAGTGGAAAGAGCCCGGGCTCGAGAATCAGAGTTCATGGGTTCTAATCCCGGCTTTGCCACTTGTCAGCTGTGTGACTTTGGGCAAGTCACTTAACTTCTCTGGGCCTCAGCTACACAAGATGAGGATGAAGACTGAGCCCCACGGGGGACAACCTGACCACCTTGATTTCCCCAGCACTTAGAACAGTGCTTGGCACATAGTAAGCGCTTAACAAATACCTTTATTATTATCCCCCTTTTACAGATGAGGAAACTGAGGCCCAGAGATATGAAGCGACTTGCTCAAAGTCACACAGCTGACACGTGGCAGAGCCGGGATTTGAACCCATGACCTCTGACTCCCAAGCCCGGGCTCTTTCCATTGGGCCACGCTGCTTCTCTAAGCAAGCAAGTAAGTAAGTAGTCCATGCTCAGTACAGGGACCTGGAATCGCAGCCATGTTGCTGAGCCCTCCAGGAGCGAATGCGAGTAAAGGTGTCTGACTTGGATCAAGCTGTTGTCTCTGCGTTCTCCGGGCGAGGAAGAGTGGCCCAGGTACTGGGATTCTGGGACAGTCCCGAAGCCAGGGATGCTGGATAAAGAGGTCTGGGTTCAGGAATTCTGGAGAGCGAGGACTTGGGCTGGGGAGTTTGGGAGAGAGGGCCAGGGCCGGGGCTGCTGCTGGAGTTGCCAAGTGGAAAGGGCATCAACTGGAATATTCTTTCTGAGCGTAAAGAGGCCTTCCCAGATTGAGCCCCCTCCTTCCTCTCCCCTTCTTCCCCCTCCCCATCCCCCCACCTTGCCTCCTTCCCCTCCCCACAGCATCTGTATATACGTATATATGTTTGTATGCATTTATTACTCTGTTCATTTATTTTATTTGTACACATTTATTCTATTTATTTTATTTTGTTAATATGTTTCGTTTTGTTGTCTGTCTCCCCCTTCTAGACTGTGAGCCCGCTGTTGCCAACTTGTACTTCCCAAGCGCTTAGCACACAGTAAGCGCTCAATAAATACGATTGAATGAATGAGTAAGGCACTCTGGCCTTGGTCTAGCCCTCTCGGCCCGGAACTCCAGCCCTGACCATCTCTCCCTCCACCATACCCGGCCCCGGCCCTCCCTTCCAACATCCCCAAGCCCCGACCCTCTCCACCCCGTGCCTTGGTCTCTCCCCCTTCTAGACTGTGAGCCCACTGTTGGGTAGGGACCGTCTCTATATGTTGCCAACTTGTACTTCCCAAACGCTTAGTACAGTGCTCTGCACACAGTAAGTGCTCAATAAATACGATTGATTGATTGATTAGTCCGGGCCCTCTTGGCCCAGCATTCCCAGCTCTGGTCTTCCCTGCCCGGCATCCACGGCCCCTACCCTCTCCACCTGGCATCCCTAGCCTCAGCAAGCACAGGCCTGGTCCTCTTTCATCCTCTCTCCTCTTCACCCGGCACTCCTGGCACCGGCTCCAGCCCTCTCGGCCCAACACCCTTGCCCAAAAGACAAGGGACCATGGCCAGAATTGCCAGATGGAGAAAGCCGGGCCTGGAATTGTTGGGGAGAGAGGAGCTGGGCTGAGAGAGCCAGGGCCAGTAATGCTGCGAAGAGAGGGCCAGAGAAGTTTAGGACCCTTCACCCTTGGCAGCTATTTGCCCAAGGAGGTGTCCGGGGGAAAGTGGTGGGAGTTGTGTCCACCTGGAAATACGATGACCTCACCACCTGCCCCATCCCGTTGAGAGCACAAATTCATTCATTCATTCAATCGTATTTATTGACCACTTCCTGTGTGCAGAGCACTGTACTAAGTGCTTGGGAAGTCCAAGTTGGCAACATATAGAGACGGTCCCTACCCAACAGTGGGATCACAGTCTAGAAAGGGGAGACAGAGAACAGAACAAAACAAAACAAAACGAATACTCCAGTATCTTCTTCTCAATGAGTTTGGGGAGGTGGCCCCACACGTGTCCTTGTCAGTCTCCCTGCAGGGTGCCCTGGTCTGTGGCCTTGCAGGGTGCTCTGGTCAAGAGCCCTACAGGGTGCTCTGATCGGAGACCCCACAGGGTGTCCTGGTCAACGGTGCAGCAGGGAGAGTGGATTGGTGGCCCCTCGGGGAGCACAAGTGGGCAGCCCCGCAGGATGCCCTTATCTGAGGTCTGCAGGGCGCTTGGATTGGCGGCCTCTCAAGGAGCTCGGGTCAGTAGAGCTTGTACTTCCCAAGCGCTTAGTACAGCGCTCTGCACACACAGTAAGCGCTCAATAAATACAATTGAATGAATGAATGAAAGTAGACCTGCAAGGTCCTCTGGTCAACAGCTCCGTGGAGGGCCCTGGTTGGCAGTGCCACAGGGTGCCCTGGCTGGCATCCTTGCAGGATATTCAGGATGGCGTCCCCGAATGATGCCCTGATTAGTGATCCGCAGGATACCTGGTAGGGGGTCCACAGTATGCCTTCATTGGTGGTCCCTCAGCGTACCTAGGTTGGTGGCTCTGCAAAGTGCCCTCGTTGGTGACCCCCGTAAGGTGCCCTGGTTGGCAGCCCCGCAGTGTGCACCTGCAGCTTGCGGTCTCAGATAACCTCAGCAAGGCTGGTAGCCATGGTAGTCATCGCCGTGGCTTTGGGTATGCTGTGGACTATGAATGAAGAGGCACCTGAAATTCTGCTTCGCCATCCTCAGCTCCCTACTGTTTATTTCTACAACAACAAAAACTACTACTACTAATGGTATTTAAGTGCTTACTATGTGCCAAGCATGGTTCTAAGTGTTGGGTTAGATACAAGTTAATCAGGCTGGATACAGTCCCTGTCCCACATGGGGCTGACAGTTGTAATCCCCATTTTTCAGATGCGGTAACTGAGGCCCAGAGAAGTTAGTTGACTTGGCCAAGGTCACACAGCAGACGTGGCGGAGCAGGGATTCGAACCCAGCTCCTTCTGACTCCCAGCCCTGTGCTCTATTCACTGAGCCTTGCTGCTTCTAAATACTACTACTACCACTACTACTGCTGCTGTTGCTGCGTGGCTCAGTGGAAAGAGCCCGGTCTTTGGAGTCAGAGGTCATGGGTTCGAATCTCGGCTCCACCCCATGTCTGCTGTGTGACCTTGGGCAAGTCACTTAACTTCTCGGAGCCTCAGTGACCTCATCTGTAAAATGGGGATGAAGACTGTTAGCCCCACGTGGGACAACCCTGATCACCTTGTATCCCCCCAGTGCTTAGAACAGTGCTTTGCACATAGTAAGCGCTTAACAAATGCCATTATTATTATTATTACTACTACTACTACTACTACTGATCGTCTTCCCAGATTACTATTACTATTCTTCCCAGGCCTGTCACCCGTCGTCCGGGAACGGGTTCATTCAGTGATCGGCGAGGCGAGAGAGAGAGAGAGAGGCCGGGGATGGAAAGCCTAAGTTTTATATAAAATTTATTCCGCGAGGTGAATTGAATTTATGTAATTGTTTAGGCGCAATGGATTGAGCTTCCCTTTCGGGAGGAATATAATCAATTAGCAATATTAGAGCTTCCCTACACGGGAGGAACACAATCATCCGTTAATCGCGCGTGGGTGAGTTGGTTAACTCTCACCCATGTGCACTTCCCACTCGGGAAGAATCCACTTACTTTCCCACATGGGAAGAATTCATTACATTACCTGCACACGTGGTGGGCGGCTAGCTCTCACAATGTGCTCTCCCTACATGGGAGGAATCCACTCATAATTCCCATCAGCAGCGGGATACCTGGGTCCCACCCACGAGACACTCACCCATCCCGCGGCCCTTGCCTCAGTGTGTTGGTTCTGGTTGTAGAGCGGGCATCTGGCCTTCTGGGCAGGGAGAGACACGTAGGCTGCTGCTGCTGCAGTTGCTGCTCCTGCTGCTGAGTGTCCTGGTGTTCTGACCCCGAAGGTCAGAGGCGACAGGTATTTATTGCCTGTGCCCCTAGGCCATTCCAGCTTCTGGCCTCAGTCTATCCAATCTCTGCCCTCCCCCCCTCCTCCATACCTAATTTGACGGCACGGGGGCGAGGGACACCTTCTGTATTCCCAGCTTGGGCTGTCAATCTAGCAGATTTGGTCGTGGGGGTGGTATCCCACCCTCACCTCCGAGTTCTGCCTGCTAGCTCAGGTGGTCACGAGATAGCTTTTGACCTTGAGATGGCCGGTACCCGAGGGTCACCTCGGGACAAGGCCCCGCTTTCCACCAGGGGTCCAGGGGAAGAATGAGATCAGCTTCTTTACACCTTAGTGTTCAGTACTAAATTATCAGATCAGGCACAGTTTCTGCCTCCCAGAGCTCACGATATAACTTACTTCCATTTCACAGAGAAGGATAATTGAGGCCTAGAGAACTTACATGACTTACCCAAGGTCACACAGCAAGGCAGTGACAGAGCTGGGGTTAGAACCCTGCTCTTCTGACTCCTGATCCCGTGTTATTTCCAATAGGTCACACTACCTTTGAGTTGTCCCCTTCCCAGTGGTCCAGTTCAGCTGTTCGGGGAGCCTGGGTGCCTTCCCAGAATGCAACCTAACACTGTACATTTCCCCAGCTTTCCAGCACAAACTGAGGTCACCTCCTCCAGTATGTTCCTGGGTTTAGCCCACCACAGGGGGTCCTCTTTGCTCCCAGAAGCCTTTGCTACTTAGCACTACAGCAACAGACCTAAGGTAGGCAGGCCGTGGGCCTCTCAGTTGTCCCTGATGGTCGTCGCCACACAGACAGGGTGAGGAATGGACACTCGCCATTCAGGAACAGAATTTGAGCTACTCTGAGGGCTTTGGAAGCAGCGTGGCTCAGTGGAAAGAGCCCGGGCTTTGGAGTCAGAGGTCATGGGTTCAAATCCTGGCTCCACCAATTGTCAACTGTGTGACTTTGGGCAAGTCACTTAACTTCTCTGTGCCTCAGTCCCCTCATCTGTAAAATGGGTATTAAGACTGTGAGCCCCACGCGGGACGACCTGTTAACCTTGTATCACCCCAGCGTTTAGAACAGTGCTTTGCACACGGTAAGAACTTAACAAATACCATCATCATTATTATTATGGGTTCTAATCCCGGCTCTGCCACTTGTCAGCTGTGTGACTCTAGGCAAGTCACTTAACTTCTCTGAGCCTCAGTTCCCTCATCTGTGAAGTGGGGATTAATCAATCAATCAATCAATCGTATTTATTGAGCACTTACTGTGTGCAGAGCACTGTACTAAGGGCTTGGGAAGTACAAGTTGGCAACATATAGAGACGGTCCCTACCCAACAGTGGGCTCACAGTCTAGAAGGGGGAGACAGAGAACAAAACCAAACTTATTAACAAAATAAAATAAATAGAATAGATATGTACAAGTAAAATAAATAAATAGAGTAATTAAGACTGTGAGCCCCACGTGGGGCAACCTGATCACCTTGTATTCCCCCCACAGCGCTTAGAACAGTGCTTTGCACATAGTAAGTGCTTAACAAATGCCATTATTATTATCATTATTATTATTATTATTATTTGGAGAACTGAGTGACTTCTCTAACCCAAGCGGGTGACCTGGATAACCCCACTTTAGATGAGAATCCCACCAGTAATGGGCCTGAAGTTTAGGCAAGCAGCTGCCCAGCCCTTGCCATTGAAACTAACCCTAACCCTAATTAGTTCGCAGGTAAGGGTGAGGAGACAATACCAACATCAGGCCTTCTCAACCTTGGAATCAGTCAATCAACCATTGGTATTTATCAAGCACTAACTGTGCCCAAAATTCTTGGGAGAGTACAATGCCACAGAGAAAATAGTAATAATAATTAATGCTAACCTAATCCTATCCATTATTATTAAGCAGCGTGGCTTAATGGAAAGAACATGGGCTTAGGAGTCAGAGGTCATGGGTTCTAATCCCAGCTCTGCCACGTATCAGCTGTGTGACTTTGGCCCAGTCACTTCACTTCTCTGTGCCTCAGTTGCCTCAGCTGTAAAATGGGGATTAAGACTGTGAGTCCCAGGTGGGACAAACTGATTACCTTGTATCTATCCCAGTGCTTAAAACAGTGCTTGGCACATACAACAAATGCCATCATTATTATTTTTTTTTCCCTGATTGGTGTTGCTTCCTGAACCAGGCTTCACAGAGCTGATGGTCAAAACCCTGCATTTTAGGCCTGCAGAGCCAAGGTGGGAGATGTTTCAATCCGGTCAGAGAACTGGGATGGGGAAGACCGAGAAGGCCAGATCACATAACCCTGGGGACTGAGCCCATTGGAGTGGGCGTCTAGGGCAGCACGGCATTGACTAAGCACCTCCTGAGCGGGGACCATCATACTAAGACAAGAGAATGGTATTTACTGAGCACTTCCTGAGGACAGAGTAATATACGAAGTAGCAGGAACGGTATTTCTTGAGCACTCCCTGAAGGCAGAGCATTGTACTTAGTAGGAATGGCACTTATTGAACAACCCCTGAAGGTAGAACATTATACTGAGTAGAAGGAATGGCATTATTGAGCAGCTACTCAGTTGCAGCCCTGGAGAGAGCACAGCAGAAGCCAAACCTCCTGCCAGTTCAATGATACTTAATGGTAATGATCGTATTTGTTAAAAACTTACTGTGTGTTTTTGCTAAGTAAGCGCTGGGATAGATTCAGTACTGTAATGGGGAGCAGAGAGGGACTCAATTCTGTCCACCCCTACACCCAACTGCTTATACCTTGCAGCGTGGCTCAATGAAAAGAGCACGGGCTTTGGAGTCAGAGGTCATGGGTTCAAGTCCTGGCTCTGCCCCTTGTCAGCTGTGTGACTTTGGGCAAGTCACTTCACTTCTCTGGGCCTCAGTTACCTCATCTGTAAAATGGGGATGAAGACTGTGGGACAACCTGATCACCTTGTAACCTCCCCAGCGCTTAGAACAGTGCTTTGCCCATTGTAACCGCTTAATAAATGCCATCATCATCATTATTATTATTGGCACAGAGAAGGCAAAAAGAAGGCAGGTGGTGGAGCCTGCCTGGATTAGAACCCAGGTCCTCCAATTCCCAGGCCTGGGCTCTTTCCACTAGGAAACACTACTTCTCCAGGTGAATTTCTGGGTTTTTCTCTCCTGGAGGTTAAGATCAGAGACGGTACTAGAATAAACTGGAGTGGTTTAGGACTTGGTGGGTCTGGTGTGGTTAAAACGGTTTTACAAGCCCCCTCATGAATGCAGAAATGTAAACACAGTTAGACACATGCCCATACACACACACTCACAGATATATCCCCTGCCAATCCCCACCCCTTGGCTAAATCTTTCCCCTTTTATTTATCCTTACTCCAGTCTTCCCCAATGCTTGGCTCGATGCTTGGAACACAGTGCTTGGACCAAGTACTGTGCTGCATGCTGGGGTGGAAATAGAAAATCGGAGCTATGGTCTCTGTCCACATGGGACACACAGTAGGCTCCCTATAAATAGTATTTAATGAATGCTTTCATTTATTATTATGGTATTTATTATGCACTTACTATGGGCCAAATACCGTGCTGAGCACTGAGGTGAATACAATCAATCAATCAATCAATCGTATTTATTAAGTGCTTACTGTGTGCAGAGCACTGTACTAAGCACTTGGGAAGTACAAGTTGGCAACATTTAGAGACGCTCCCTACCCAACAGTGGGCTCACAGTCTAGAAGGGGGAGACAGAGAACAAAACAAAACATATTAACAAAATAAAATAAATAGAATAGATATGTACAAGTAAAATAAATAAATAAATAGAGTAATAAATACGTACAAACATATATACAGATATACAGAAAAATAGATTAGAATCATGGTCCCTGCTCCATACAGGACTCACATTCTAAGAGGGAGGGAGAGAAGATATTTTATACCCTGTATAAAAGTGCATATATATATATATATATATATATGCAATATATTATATGCATATATGCAATATATTTATATATATATATTTATATATATGCAATATATTAATATATATATATGATAATAATAATAATAATGGCATTTATTAAGCTCTTACTATGTGCAAAGCACTTTTCTAAGCTCTGGGGAGGTTGCAAGGTGATCCAGTTGTCCCACGGGGGGCTCACAGTCTTAATCCCCATTTTACAGATAGGTAACTGAGGCACAGAGAAGTTAAGTGGCTTGCCCAAGGTCACACAGCTGACAAGTGGCAGAGCCAGGATTCGAACCCATGAACTCTGACTCCAAAGCCCGTGCTCTTTCCACTGAGCCACGCTGCTTGTGCTTTGCACATAGTAAGTTCTTAACAAATGCTATCATTATTATTATAATACAATACAACAGAATTAGTTGATGCGATCTCTACCCTAACTGAGCTGATGTCTAGAATAAAAATGATGGCATTTGTTCATTCATTCATTCATTCATTCAATCATATTTATTGAGCGCTTACTGTGTGCAAAGCACTGTATTAAGTGCTTGGGAAGTACAAGTTGATGATATATAGAGACGGTCCCTACCCAACAATGGGCTCACAGTCTAGAATGGGGAGACAGACAACAAAACAAAACATGTGGACAGGTGTCAAGTCGTCAAAATAAATAGAATTAAAGCTAAATGCACATCATTGATGAAATAAATAGAATAGTAAATATGTACAAGTAAAATGAGTAGAATAATAAATCTGTAAAAATCATCATCATCATCAATCGTATGTATTGAGCGCTTACTATTTGCAGAGCACTGTACTAAGCGCTTGGGAAGTACAAATTGGCAACATATAGAGACAGTCCCTACCCAACAGTGGGCTCACACTCTAAAAGGGGGAGACAGAGAACAAAACCAAACATGCTAAGAAAATAAAATGAATAGATATGTACAAGTAAAATAAATAAATAAATAGAGTAATAAATATGTACAAACATATATACATATATGCAGGTGCTGTGGGGAAGGGAAGGAGGTAAGATGGGGGGGATGGAGAGGGGGACGAGGGGGAGAGGAAGGAAGGGGCTCAGTCTGGGAAGGCCTGATGGAGGAGGTGAGCTCTCAGTAGGGCCTTGAAGGGAGGAAGAGAGCGGATGGGCAGAGGGAGGGCATTCCAGGCCCGGGGCAGGACGTGGGCCGGGGGTCAATGGCGGGACAGGCGAGAACGAGGTACAGTGAGGAGATTAGCGGTGGAGGAGCGGAGGGTGCTGGGTGGGCTGTAGAAGGAGAGAAGGGAGGTGAGGTAGGAGGGGGCGAGGTGATGGACAGCCTTGAAGCCCAGGGTGAGGAGTTTCTGCCTGATGCGCAGATTGATGGGTAGCCACTGGAGATTTTTGAGGAGGGGAGTAATATGCCCAGAGCGTTTCTGGACAAAGATAATCCGGGCAGCGGCATGAAGTATGGATTGAAGTGGAGAGAGACACGAGGATGGGAGATCAGAGAGAAGGCTGATGCAGTAGTCCAGACGGGATAGGATGAGAGCTTGAATGAGCAGGGTAGCGGTATGTA
This sequence comes from Tachyglossus aculeatus, assembly GCF_015852505.1. Classification (NCBI taxonomy): domain Eukaryota; kingdom Metazoa; phylum Chordata; class Mammalia; order Monotremata; family Tachyglossidae; genus Tachyglossus; species Tachyglossus aculeatus. Next base: position 36,679,266 of record NC_052082.1, read on the forward strand.
TGGAGAGGAAAGGGCAGATCTTTGCAATGTTGCAGAGCTGAGACCGGCAGGTTTTGGTGACGGCTTGGATATGAGGAGTGAATGAGAGAGCGGAGTCGAAGATGACACCAAGGTTGTGGGCTTGTGAGACGGGAAGGATGGTAGTGCCGTCAACAGAGATGGGAAAGTCAGGGAGAGGGCAAGGTTTGGGAGGCAAGACAAGGAGTTCAGTCTTCGACATGTTGAGCTTTAAGTGGCGGGCAGACATCCAGATGGAGATGTCCTGAAGGCAGGAGGAGATGCGAGCCTGGAGGGAGGGGGAGAGAGCAGGGGCAGAGATGTAGATCTGGGTGTCATCAGCGTAGAGATGATAGTTGAAGCCGTGGGAGCAAATGAGGTCACCAAGGGAGTGCGTGTAGATCGAGAACAGAAGGGGACCAAGCACTGAACCTTGGGGAACCCCCACAGTAAGAGGATGGGAGGGGGAGGAGGAGCCTGCAAAAGAGACTGAGAATGAATGACCGGAGAGGTAGGAGGAGAACCAGGAGAGGACGGAGTCTGTGAAGCCAAGGTCAGATAGCGTGTTGAGGAGAAGGGGGTGGTCCACAATATATATACAGGTGCTGTGGGGAGGGGAAGGAGGTAGGGCGCTGTAATAAATCTGTACAAAAATATATACAGGTGCTGTGGGGAGGGGAAGGAGGTAGGGCGCTTACTATGTTAAGCACTTACTATGTGCCTAGCCCTGTTCTAAGTGCTGGAAGCGGGGGTAGACATTCAAATAAATTTTGAATATGGACACCAGCACTAGAAACCAATGCAACAGCATTGTGACAGCTCAGGAGAATACTGCATCAACTCAAAATAGCATGGCCACGATTTCTAACCACACTGCCCCGGGTCTGTTTTTACAATGAGAGGGAAGGAGTATGGCCTAGTGGATAGAGCACAGGCCTGAGAATCCTGAGGCCTTGTGTTCTAATCCCAACTCAAGCACTTGTCTGCTCTGTGACCATGGACAATTCTTCTGTTCTCTGGGCCTCAGTTACCTCATCTCTAAAATGGGGATTAAGACTGTGAGCCCCATGTGGACACAGACTATGTCCAACCTGATTAGCTTTTTATCTTCCCCAGTTCTCAATACAGTCCCTGTCTCATAGTAAGAACATAACCATTATAAAAAGGGAGAGGTAGAAAGCAGGGAATGGAAGGAGAGACACACTGAGCAGGGAACAAGAGTGCTGGTAGTGCTCCAACTCATAATACAGAAAACTGTATCTTCGACTGCCTCTACAGAAAGAGACAGAGAAAACAGGATTGGGAGAAATAGAAGGAGAGAGACACCAAGTCTAGAAAGAAAGAGGGGAAAGAGAGTAAGAGACAGAATCTGGAGAAAGAGAACATTTAGAAAGAGACAAAAGAGAAAGATAGAATCTAGGGAGAGAGACATCAAGTCTAGAAAGAAAGGGGGGAAAGAGTAAGAGACAGAATCTAGAGAAAGGGAACATTTAGAAGGAGACAAAAGAGAAAGAAAGAATCTAGAGAGAGAGACAGACAGAAAGGAAAAGAGGGATAGTCTCAAAACAGAGCAAAGTCTATAAAGCTCCGGCGCTGCAACTTGTATAGAGAAGCAGCGTGGCTCAGTGGAAACAGCCCAGGCTTGGGAGTCAGAGGTCATGGGTTCAAATCCTGGCTCCGCCAATTGTCAGCTGTGTGACTTTGGGTAAGTCACTTCACTTCTCTGTGTCTCAGTTCCCTCATCGGTAAAATGGGGATGAAGACTGTGAGCCCCCTGTGGGACAACCTGATCACCTTGTAACCTCCCCAGTGCTTAGAACAGTGCTTTGCACATAGTAAGCGCTTAAGAAATGCCACCATTATTAAAAGAGGATTAGTCAGGGAACCAGAAGTGTTTCAGCAGGGAGAGGGGGAGGGAATGTCTGTTCTGGCAATTGTGATTGACAATAATCACCATGGGGTCCCTGGGTTGAAACCAGTGGTTTCCATTGAATCCAGCCTCCATTAACCCTCCGTGAGTTCCTTTCCTCTTGTCACCAAGTGCCAATTCCTTACACAGTTTAATAGCACTTCTTAACTCCTGCGGTGAAGAGCAGAGACTCTGGAATCATTTTTCTGAGAATTTTCTCTCTGGGAATGGGCACTTCATCTTGTCACTCCAGACCTTCAGAGCCAAACCATGGCAGAGGCACTCAGGATTCACCTTTCCACTTAGATCTCGTTTCCAATCATCCTGTCACACTCAATTCTAGACTGTGAACCCCCTGTTGGGTAGGGACCATCTCTATATGTTGCCAATTTGTACTTCCCAAGCGCTTAGTACAGTGCTCTGCACACCGTAAGCGCTCAATAAATACGATTGATTGATTGATTGCTCCCCCTGCATTAGAGACCCCCGCTCCATCCCCAAAGCCTTCAAGCCCCTCACCCCCGCAGATGGGCAGGGAGGGCCAGACTGGGGCCGAGCAGAGGACAGACGTAACCCCGTGGGCCCCTGAAAACTTGAGTTTACTGTCATTGAGAAGCAGCGTGGCTCAGTGGAAAGAGCCCGGGCTTTAGTCAGAGGTCACGGGTTCAAATCCTGGCTCTGCCAATTGTCAGCTGTGTGACTTTGGGCAAGTCACTTAACTTCTCTGGGCCTCAGTTCCCTCATCTGTAAAATGGGGATGAAGACTGTGAGCCCCCCGTGGGACAACCTGATCATCTTGTGACTTCCCCTTCACTTAGAACAGTGCTTTGCACATAGTAAGTGCTTAATAAATGCCATCATTATTATTATCAGAGAAGCAGCATGGCTCAGTGGAAAGAGCCCGGGCTTTAGTCAGAGGTCATGGGTTCGAATCCCAGCTCTGCCAATTGTCAGCTGTGTGACTTTGGACAAGTCACTTCACTTCTCTGGGCCTCAGTTACCTCATCTGTAAAATGGGGATTAAGACTGTGAGCCCCACGTGGGACAACCTGATCACCTTGTAACCTCCCCAGTGCTTAGAACAGTGCTTTGCACGTAGTAAGCACTTAGTAAATGCCATAATAATAATGATAATTCTCCAGGCCCCCTCCTCCAGGAAGATTGCCTTGATTACCCACCCACCCACCTCCTTGTCTGTAATAATAATAATACTGATGGCATTAATTAAGCACCTACTTAATGTGCCAAGCATTGCTCTAAGCGCTGGGTACGTTTGAAACCTCACCCTTCTCCTATGTGTGCCTCATTCCCCTATGTGTGCGTGTGTGTGTGAATGTGTGTGTGCCTGTATTTGTGACTGCAGGAGTTTGTGTGAGTATATATGTATATTTGTGTGTGTGTGTGTTTGTGAGTGCAGTGTGAATGTAGACTGTGAGCCCGTTGTGGGCAGGGATTGTCTCTCTTTATTGCTGTATTGTACTTTCCAAGCACTTAGTACAGTGCTCTGCACATAGTAAGCGCTCAATAAAGGTGACTGAATGAATGAACGAAAGTGTCTATGCGGGTCTGTGTGTCTGTTCGTGTGTGTGTGTGTCTGCCTTGCGTCCACTGGCTGTGGTCTGCTCCGTTCCCCCAACATCTTGAAGCTGGGGTCCCTGGGAGCCTTGTCTCTCCTTCCCTAGAGAAGCAGCATGGCTCAGTAGAAAGAGCCCGGGCTTGGGAGTCAGAGGTCATGGGTTCTAATGCCGGCTCCGCCACTTGTCAGCTGTGTGACCTTGGGCAGGTCACTTCTCTGAGCCTCAGTTACCTCATCTGGAAAATGGGGTTAAGACTGTGAGCCCCACCTGGGACAACCTGATGACCTGGTATCCCCCCAGCGCTTAGAACAGTGCTTGGCACATAGTAAGCACTTAACAGATACCATCATTATTATTCCCAGGAGCCCCGGGCACCTAGAGCCAGGCCCTGCTGCTACTGTGGGGATTAGACGGGGCTGGGTACTCAGAGTCAGGCCCCCCTGCCACCTTATGGGCTGAGCCGGGCCTGGCTGGACACTCTAGGTGCCACCCTAGATAATAATAATAATAATGATAATAATGTCATTTATTAACTGTTTACTATGTTATACACTGTTATAAGCGCTGGGGAGGTTACAAGGTGATCAGGTTGTCCCATGGGGTGCTCACAGTCTTTATCCCCATTTTCCAGATGAGGTAACTGAAGCCCAGAGAAGTGAAGTGACTTGCCCAAAGTCACCCAGCTAACAATTGGCAGAGCCGGGGTTTGAACCCATGACCTCTGACTCCAAAGCCCGGGCTCTTTCCACGCTGCTTCTCTATGCCAGACCAGGTTTGGTGGGGCCATGTCTTTCTTTCCTGGAATCCCTGGGCACTTGGTGCTGGGCTCCAATGCCACGGTTCTGGAGGCCAGACAAGGCCTAGTGTCATCATCATCATCATCAATCGTATTTATTGAGCGCTTACTGTGTGCAGACCACTGTACTAAGCGCTTGGGAAGTACAAGTTGGCAACATAGAGAGACGGTCCCTACCCAACAGTGGGCTCACAGTCTAGAAGAAGGAGACAGAGAACAAAACAAAACATATTAACAAAATAAAATAAATAGAATAGATATGTACAAGTACAATAAATAAATAAATGGAGTAATAAATCCGTACAAACATATATGCATCTATGCAGGTGCTATGGGGAAGGGAAGGAGGTAAGGCGGGGGAGATGGAGAGGGGGAGAAGGGGGAGAGGAAGGAGGGGGCTCAGTGTGGGAAGGCCTCCTGGAGGAGGAGGAGGTGAGCTCTCAGTAGGGCCTTGAAGGGAGGAAGAGAGCTAGCTTGGCGGATGTGGGGAGGGAGGGCATTCCGGACCAAGGGGAGGACGTGGGCCAGGGGTCGGTGGCGGGACAGGTGAGAACGAGGCACGGTGAGGAGATTAGTGGCAGAGGAGTGGAGGGTGCAGGCTGGGCTGTAGAAGGAGAGAAGGGAGGTGAGGTAGGAGGGGGCAAGGTGATGGACAGCTTTGAAACCGAGGGTGGGGAGTTTCTGCCTGATGTGCAGATTGATTGGTAGCCACTGGAGATTTTTGAGGAGGGGAGTAACATGCCCAGAGCGTTTCTGGACAAAGACAATCCGGACAGCGGCATGAAGTATGGATTGAAGTGGGGAGAGACAAGAGGATGGGAGATCGGAGAGGAGGCCGATACAGTAGTCCAGACGGGATAGGATGAGAGCTTCAACGAGCAGGGTAGCGGTTTGGATGGAGAGGAAAGGAGCCACACCAAGGAGCCAGCTGGAGGGACTGACTGCTCTGAGACGACAGCCTGAAAAGAGTTCACTGAAGGAACTCTTTTCTAGACGACAGTCCAACCCTTCCCAGATGAGCTTTGCTCTGCCCTCCCCTGTCCTGGCCAGCCCAGCCCCTGACCTTCGTTAGGTGTTCAGCAGCAAAGCATGTTGTGAGCAAGCAGTCTGGTGAGAAGCAGCGTGGCTCAGTGGAAACAGCCCGGGGTTGGGAGTCAGAGGTCGTGGGTACTAATCCCTGCTCCGCCGCCGGTCAGCTGTGTGACTTTGGTCAAATCACTTCACTTCTCTGTGCCTCAGTTCCATCATCTGTCAAATGGGAATGAAGACTGGGAGCCCCACTTGGGATAACCTGATCACCTTGAATCCCCCCAGTGCTTTGCACATAGGAAGCACTGACAAATGCCATCGTTATTATTACTATTAGAGAAGCAGTGTGGCTCAGTGGAAAGAGCCCCGGCTTGGGAGTCAGAGGTCATGGGTTCTAATCCTGGCTCTGCCACTTGTCAGCCGTTTGACTTGGGTCAAGTCACTTCACTTCTCTGTGCCTCAGCTCCCTCATCTGTAAAATGGGGATTAAGACTGTGAGCCCCATGTGGGACAACCTGATTACCATGTATCCCCTTCAGCTCTTAGAACAGTGCTTGGCACATAGTGGGCGCTTAACAAATGCCATCATCATCATTATTATGAGGTATCTGCCCCCTGAGCCCTGAGCCCCTCCAGGCCCTGTTTGCCCATCTGTCCACCCATCACCCATGTGGCTCTCATCAAAGAGGCCTACTGGGAGGAGGCTAATGAGAGCTCCTGGCAGAGACAACATGGAGCCAGGGCCAGTCAACAGGGGGCCAGGGGTGGCCCACCACTGCACTGGCTTTGGGCTCAGGGCAGGACAGCATGTACCATGGGGGCAAGATGGTTGAGGACCAAGCTCTCAGGACCAGGAGTCCTGGGTTCTAATCTCAGCTCTGCTCTTGGTCTGCTTTGTGACCTTGGTGAGCAACCTATCCTCTCTGGGTTCAGTTTCCTCATCTCAGTAAAAAAAGGATTCAATCCCTGTTCTCCCTCCCGCTTAGAGGGAGGGGGACGGCAACTGTGCCGACCTGATCATCTTGTACCTCCCCCAGTGCTTAGCACAGAGTAAGCGCTTTATCAATACTGTACTATTAATGGCAGATCCAGTTGGAGCTGGGAGATGAGAGGGGCAGCAGGGATGATTATTGTTCTGCGAAAGCAGAAAGCACTTAACTTCTCTGTGCCTCAGTTTCCTCATCTGTAAAAAATGGGGATTAAGACTGTGAGTCCCCCCCACCCCACCCCCGTGGGACAACCTGATCACTTTGTAACCTCCCCAGCGCTTAGAACAGTGTTTTGCACATAGTAAGCGCTTAATAAATGTTATTATTATTATTATTATCATTATTATTATTATTATTATTATTAAAGCAACTCACAGCCCAGTTCCTGAGGAGTGGGGCGAGGGCAGTGAAGCAGCTGGTGAAGACTGTACCTGAGCCGCTCCTCTCCTTCCTGACCCTTCTGCTTGGCAGTTCCCAGAAGATCTGCCTCCAGATAAATCTTTGCTCAGACTAAGCCCCTACTTCCTCCCCCGGCCAGCCAAGGTGGAGGAAATTCAGAACCCAGCCTGTGGGCAACTCCTAGCCTCAGCTTTGCTTCCACAGCAGAGCGGCAGAAATGGAAAGTAAACAAAACAAACCCATCTCTCCTCAGAAAGGGAGAATGAAAAACTGGAAAAAGCTTCTGGTCTGTGTTTTTCCTCTGTCTCATTTTCTGGCTCCCCATCCACCTCCTGTCTCCAACTGGGGGGATCCAGCAGGACTCAGGCCTCTGTCCCTTCTTCTCTCACTCTATACCCAGCGTGGCTCAGTGGAAAGAGCCCAGGCTTTGGAGTCAGAGGTCATGGGTTCAAATCCTGGCTCCGCCAAATGTCTGCTGTGTGACCTTGGGCAAGTCACTTAACTTCTCTGAGCCTCAGTTACCTCATCTGTAAAATGGGGATTAAGACTGTGAGCCCCACATGGGACGACCCTGAGTACCTTGTATCTCCCCAGTGCCTAGAACAGTGCTTTGCCCATAGTAAAAGCTCAACAAATGCCATTATTATTATTATTATTATTATTATTATTATTATTATTATACCTGTATATATGTATATATGTTTGTACATATTTATTACTCTACTTATTTATTCATTTTACTTGTACATATCTATTCTATTTATTTTATTTTGTTAATATGTTTTGTTTTGTTCTCTGTCGCCCCCTTCTAGACTGTGAGCCCACTGTTGGGTAGGGACCGTCTCTATATGTTGCCAACTTGTACTTCCCAAGCACTTAGTACAGTGCTCTGCACACAGTATGCACTCAATAAATACGATTGATTGAATGATTGGTTATTATACCCACTCTCTCGAGTGAGGCTCACCGAGCCAAGAGAAGCAGCATGGCTCAGTGGAAAGAGCACGGGCTTTGGAGTCAGAGGACATGGGTTCGAATCCTGACTCCACCACATATCTGCTACGTGACCACGGGCAAGTCACTTAACTTCTCTGAGCCTAAGTTACCTCATCTGTAAAATGGGGATTAAGACTGTGAGCCCCACGTGGGACAACCTGATCACCTTGTAACCTCCCCAGCGCTTAGAACAGTGCTTTGGACATAGTAAGCGCTTAATAAATGCCATTATTATCATTATTACTGGGGCAGTCTGCCCACGCCTCCTCACACACATAGAGCATCTGAAATGGAATTCTTCAATCTTCCCTTGTAAACTCACTGTGTGCAGGGAATGTGTCTACCAGCTCTTAATGTACTCTGCACTCAGTAAGCACTGAATAAATACAACTGATTGATTGAAACGCACAACTCCCCATAACACACCCATCTCCACAGCAGACACCCATGGTCCTCCCTGACTCTGAGGCCCAGAACCTTGGCGTCTCCCTCGACTCTCCTTCGGCAAGAGATCATTTCTACCAACTCCGTTGCACTACACTCTTCCAAATGCTAAGTACAGTGCTCTGCACGCAGTAAGCACTCAGTAAATACCAGTGAAGGATTGATCATTGGATTGCCGTTCAGCTCTCCCAAACAACTGTCAACAATAATGCGGTTCTTCTGGCTGATCCCAACCTCTTCACCTGAGCCACTGCTGCAGTGCCCCCGGTTTCTGGCCTCATTCCACTTTTGCCTTTATTAAATGCTGCTGCAGGGAGAAAGATGTTGAGCCACAGGTACACATGGGGAGGGACGCTGTCTGATGTGGTGATGTGCAGAGTGTGTTTGTGTGTGTCTCCTCCGTATGCCCTTCTGTGATGTACCCCACCACCATAAAGGTGAAAAGGGGGAGGCCTGAAATTGAGATTTGAGAAATATCCTTCTAATAATAATTGTGGCATTTCTTAAGCACCTTTGTATCTACCCCGGAGCTTGGAACAGTGTTTTAACACATAGTAAGGATTTAACAAATACCATTTAAAAAAGCTCTGTTCTAAGTAATGGAAGAGTTGTAAAATAATCAGGTTGGACACAGTCCCTGCCCCAAACGGGGCTCACAGTGTAAATAGGTGGGAGAAGTGGTATTGAATTCCCGTTTTTCAGGTGAGGAAACTGAGGCACAGAGAAGGGAAGTGACTTGTCCAAGGTCTCACAACAGGAAAGTGGTGAAGTTGGGATTAGAAGCTGGGAGTCTTATGACGCCCAGGTCTGAGTTCCTTCCACTAGGCCACATTTCTAGTTAATGGCTTTGTTTCAAAAGGTGAGGTTGAGAGTTAGTGGGGTGGTATTTATTTTGATAGTCCTGGGCCATTTATTCCACAAACTAGACAGATACTGATAATGACAATCCTCACTGAGGGCCGACTGTGTCTCGTGCTGTGCCCAGCACACTGGGAGAGATGCAAGATAATCAGAATGGTCCCGATCTTTGTTCCGCTCAGGGCTCTTGATCTAAGAAGAAGGGAGAGAGAGCATCACCACCCCATTTCACAGATGAGGAAACTGAGGCCCAGAGAGGCTTAATACCTTCCAGAGAGGCTTAACACAGCATGGCAGTGACAGGGCTGGGATGAGAACCCAGGTCTCTCATCTCACAAATTTTCCACCAGGCCACCCTGCTTCTCTCTGGCTAGTTCTCCAAAGATTGTTCCCTACATGAGGAAAGCAGCATTCATTCATTCATTCATTCGTATTTATTGAGTGCTTACTGTGTGGAGAGCACTGCACTAAGCGCTTGGGAAGTACAAGTTGGTAACACATAGAGACGGTCCCTACCCAACACTATGGCCTACTGGAAAGAGCAAGGGCCTTGGGAGTCAGAGGAACTGGGTTGTAATCCAGGCTCTGCCATGTGTCTGCTGTGTGACCTTGGGCAAGTCACTTAACTTCTCTGTGCTTCAGATATCTCAAATATAAAATGGGGATTTAATCCTACTCCCTCCTACTTAAGACTGTTTAACCTTGGGCAAGTCATTTAAACTTCTCTGTGCCTCAGTTACCTCATCTGTAAAATGGGGATTAAATCTTACTCCCTCCTACTTAGACTGTGAGTCCCATGTGGGTCAGGGATGCTTCTCTAGTGCTAACCTTCTCACTGCGCTTTGGTCTTGCCTGTCTCTCCACCAACCCCTAGCCCGTGTTCTGCCTCTGGCCTGGAATAATAATAATAATAATAATAATAATAATAATAATAATAATAATGGCATTTGTTAAGCGGCATTTGTTACCTGTCTCCGGTAAGATTCAAGCCGGACTCTCTAGTAACCTTCTGCCTGGACTCCGCTCTACCCGACAAGATTCTAGCCAGACCTTAACATCCCCAGCAAGATCCCCAGAAGCAGCATGGCTCAGTGGAAAGAGCCCGGGCTTTGGAGTCAGAGGTCATGGGTTCAAATCCCGGCTCTGCCAATTGTCAGCTGGGTGACTTTGGGCAAGTCACTTCACTTCTCTGGGCCTCAGTTACCTCCTCTGTAAAATGGGGATTGACTGTGAGCCCCCTGTGGGACAACCTGATCACCTTGTAACCTCCCCAGCACTTAGAACAGTGCTTTACACATAGTAAGTGCTTAATAAATGCCATTATTATTACTATTGTTATTCTAACCCGAAATCACTCTCCCCAGCAATGTTCGATACAGACTTCACTCTCCCCATGAACATCCTAACCAGATCTCCATCTTCTCAGCAACTTTCTAGCCAGGCCTTGCCCCCCACAGCAAGCTGTTAGTCAGATCTCACTCTCCTCAGCCAGAATTCATTCAGACCTTAGGCTTCCCAGCAACATTGTAATCAGACCTTGCTCTCCCCAGTAAGATTCTACCTGGATCTCAGTCAGTTAGCAGGTCAATTGCATTTACTGAGCACTTACTGTGTGCAGAGCACTGTACACTAACTGCTTGGGAGAGTACACTATAACGATAAACAGACATTCCCTGCCCGCAGTGAGCTTTCGGTCTCACCCTCTCCAGCCAGCCTTCACACTCCCCAGCAACATTCTAGCCAGAGGCCACTCTCCGAAGAATCAATCAATCAATCAATCAATCGTATTTATTGAGCGCTTACTGTGTGCAGAACACTGTACTAAGTGCTTGGGAAGTACAAGTTGGCAACACTTAGAGACGGTCCCTACCCAACAGTGGGCTCACAGTCTAGAAGAAAAATTCTTACTCTCCAAAGAAAAATTCTTACTATGCCTCGCTCTCCCCAGAAACCTCCTTCTCAGATCTCACTCTCTCCAGCAAGATTATAGTCGGTCAGAGGTCATGGGTTCAAATCCCGGCTCCACCAATTCATTCAGTCGTATTTACTGAATACTTACTGTGTGCAGAGCACTGTACTAAGCGCTTGGGAAGTGCAAGCTGGCAACATATAGAGGCGGTCCCTACCCAACAACGGGCTCACAGTCTAGAAGGGGGAGACAGACGACAAAACAAAACATGTGGACAGGTGTCAAGTCATCAAAATAAATAGAAATAAAGCTAGATGCACATCATTGATTAAATAAATAGAATAATAAATCTGTACAAACATTTATATAGGTGCTGTGGGGAGGGGAAAGAGGTAGGGTGGGGGGGATGGGGAGGAGGAGAGGAAAAAGGGAAAAAGGAAAAAGTCTGGGAAGGCCTCCTGGAGGAGGTGAGCTCAGCTGTGTGACTTTGGGCAAGTCACTTAACTTCTCTGGGCCTCAGTACCCCTCCCTCATCTCCCCCTCCTCCCCCTCGCCATCCCCCCCGCCTTACCTCCTTCCCTTCCCCACAGCACCTGTATATATGTATATATGTTTGTACATATTTATTACTCTATTTATTTTACTTGTACATATCTATTCTATTTATTTTATTTTGTTAATATATTTTGTTTTGTTCTCTGTCTCCCCTTCTAGACTGTGAGCCCACTGTTGGGTAGGGACTGTCTCAATATGTTGCCAACTTGTACTTCCCAAGTGCTTAGTACAGTGCTGTGCACACAGTAAGTGCTCAATAAATACAATTGATTGATTGATAGATCTGTAAAATGGAGATTAAGACTGTGAGCCCCCTTGGGACAACCTCATTACCTTGTAACCTCCCCAGCGCTTAGAACAGTGCTTTGCACATAGTAAGCACTTAATAAATGCCATTATAAATGGCTCTCCCCAACATCCTTCTAGCTGGAACTCTCGTTCCCCAGCAACCTTCTAGCCAAACCACACTCTTTCCAGGAAACTTCTGGCCAGACCTCAGTCTCCCTGGCATCTTTCCAGCCAGACCTCACTCTCCCCAGTCAATTTCTAACTGGACCACACTCTCTCCAGCAACCTTGGAGTCAGACCTCTATAGCCAGGCCCCTGTCCTCCCAAACAACTTTCTAGCTGGATTTCTCCCTCCCCAGAAATCTTTTACGCTCGCCTTGCTCTCCCCGGAAACCTTTTTACCTTTACCCTGCTCTCCCCAGGAACCTTTTGGAGCTTGGCTCAGTAGAAAGACCCTGGGCTTGACAGTCAGAGGTCAGAAGCAGCTTGGCTCAGTGGAAAGCACATGGGCTTTGGAGTCAGAGGTCAGGGGCTCAAATCCCGGCTCCACCAGTTGTCAGCTGTGTGACTTTGGGCAAGTCACTTCATTTCTCTGGGCCTCAGTTCCCTCATCTGGAAAATGGGGATTAAGACTGTGAGCCCCGCGTGGGACAATCTGATCACCTTGTATCCTCCCCAGTGCTTAGAGCAGTGCTTCGCACATAGTAAGCACTTACCAAATGCCACCATTCAACTTGTACTTCCCAAGCACTTAGTACAGTGCTCTGCACACAGTAAGTGCTCAATAAATACGATTGAATGAATGAATGAATGAATGGGTTTGAATCCCAGCTCTGCCACATGTCTGCTGTGGGACCTTGGGCGAGTCACTTAACTTCTCTGAGCCTCAGTGACCTCATCTGTAAAATGGGGATGAAGACTATGAGCCCCACATGGGACAACCTGATCACCTTATGCCTTATGCCTTATGCCCCGGCGCTTAGAACAGTGCTTTGCACATCGTAATCGCTTAACAAATACCATTATTATTATTATTATTATTATTATTATTATTATTATTATTATTTTACTCTCCCCAGAACCTTCCAGCGAGAGCTAGCTCTGACCAGCAACCTTCTAGCCGTACCTCTCTCTCCCCAGCAACTTTCTAGCCAGATCTTTCTCTCTCCAGTTTATCTCTAGATAAACCTCACCCTCCCCAGCACCTTTTATCCGGACCTTGTTCTCTCCAGAAATCTTGTGGCTAGACCTCTTTCCCTCCAGCAACTTTATAGCAGCTCCTCAGGAACCTTTTATCTGGATCTCACCCTCTCCTGCAACCTTCTAGGGAGACCTCACTTTTGACAGCAATCTTCTCTCCATACCTCATTCTCACCAGGAATCTTTTAGCCAGATCTTGCTCTCCCCAACAACCTTCTGCCTAGACCTCATTTTCCTCGGCAATCTGCTATCCGGACCTTTCTCTCTCCAGCATCGTTCTATCCGGACTTTTCCCCAGCAACATTCTAATGGGATTCCGCTCTCCCGGGCAATCTTCTAGCTGGGCCTTGCTTTCCACTCTCACACCTCTGTCACTCTGCTCACATTTCCCCCCCACTCAGCCAGGGACTCCTCCCCTGACCACAGTCTGATAGATCCTTGCTTTCTTCACAGACCACCCAACCCCTCTAGCGTCCACTCTCCTCCAGGAAACCTTCCGTGATCAACTCCCTTAATCCAAGAAATAACTGTGGTGTTGATTTTGTGATTACTATTTTCCAAGTCCTGATTGCTGGGGTAGTTTATTATTATTACTAATATTATCATCGTGGTATTTCTTAAGTATTTACTGTGTCAATCGCTCGTCTTAGATGCAATAAAATAATGTCAGATGCAGTCCCAGTCCGACATGGGGCTCCCAGTGTAAGGGAAAAGGACCAACACTTCATCCCTTTTGGGCAAGTCACTTAACTTCTCTGTGCCTCGGTTCCCTCATCTGTAAAATGGGGATTAAGACTGTGAGCCCCACACGGGACAACCTGATCACTTTGTAACCTCCCCAGCGCTTATAACAGTGTTTTGCACATAGTAAGCACTTAACAAGTACCATCATTATTATTAGTATTATTATTATCCCCATTTTACAAAAGAGCAAACTGAGGCACAGAGGCATGAAAAGACCTGCTCGAGGACACATAATAGGCAAGGGGCAGATGCAGAATTAGAACCCAGGTGCCCTGACTCCCACTCAAGTCACATCAATCCATCAGCCTCTCTAGCATTTACAAATTTATTTATTTATACCCTTCCTCTGCCCATCTGTATCATCAATTGGACTTCCACCTTTTTATTGTCAATGCCCATTAGATTGGAAGCTCCTTGTGTACTTTCCTAAGTGCTTAGTACAGTATTCTGTGCCTGGGGGGTGCTCAACAAATACCCCCACTACTAGGGAAGCAGGATGGCCTAATGGAAAAAGGCGGGGAGTCAGAGGAGCTGTGTTCTAATCCGAGCTCTGTCACTTGTCTGCCGTGTGACCTTCGACAAATCACTTCACTTCGTGCTTTAGTTCCCTTATCTGCAAAATGGGGATTCTGTACTTGTTCGTCCTCCTATTTTGACTGTGAGATTATGTGGAACCTGATTATCTTGTATCTACCCCAGTGCTTAGTACAGTGTTTGGCACATAGTAAGCTTGACGAAACCACAATTTTGATTATTATTGTTATTGTTATTATTATTACGAGTACTATCACCACAACTACAAGCACTTAGTACAGTGCTCTGCACACAGTAAGCGCTCAATAAATACAATTGAATGAATGAATGAATCAATCAATCGTATTTATTGAGCGCTTACTGTGTGCAGAGCACTGTATTAAGTGCTTGGGAAGTACAAGTTGGCAACATATAGAGACAGTCCCTACCCAACAGTGGGCTCACAGTCTAGAAGAATGAATGAATGAACTACTATTATTATCATGATATTTGTTATGTCAACTATGTAGTTCTTCTAGACTGTGAGCCCGCTGTTGGGTAGGCACCATCTCTATATGTTGCCAACTTGTACTTCCCAAGCGCTTAGTACAGTGCTCTGCACACAGTAAGCACTCAATAAATACGATTGAATGAATGAATGAATATATGTAAAGCACTGTTTTAAGTACTGTGATAGATACAAGTTAATCAGGTTGGACACAGTCCCTATTCCACATAATAATAATAATAATAATGTTGGTATTTGTTCAGCGCTTACTATGTGCCAAGCACTGGTCTAAGCGCTGGGGGGGATACAAGGTTG
The DNA here is from genome assembly GCF_015852505.1 of Tachyglossus aculeatus. NCBI lineage: Eukaryota > Metazoa > Chordata > Mammalia > Monotremata > Tachyglossidae > Tachyglossus > Tachyglossus aculeatus. Next base: position 36,694,292 of record NC_052082.1, read on the forward strand.
TCCCATGTGGGGCTCACCGTTTTAATCCCCATTTTACAGATGAGGGAATTGAGGCACAGGGAAGTGAAGTGACTCACCCAAAGTCACACAGCTGACAAGTGGCGGAGCTGGGATTAGAACCCATGACCTCTGACTCTGAAGCCCAGGCTCTTTCCACTGAGCCATGCTTGCATGGGGCTCACATTCTAAGTAGAAGGGAGAACAGGCATTGACTCCCTGTTTTATATTTGAGGAAGGTGAGTCCCAAAGAAATTAAGTGCCTTGCCCAAGACCACACATCAGACAACTGGCAGATCCAGAATTAGAACCCAGGTCCTCTCAATCCCAAACTAGCGCTCCTTCCACTGGGCCATGCTTTTTCTCCTACTTCTTCTACTACTAATTCTTCTATTACTGCTACTACTATTACTACTTCAGCAAATCAGTGAACTCTCTGGGCCTTAGTTTCCTCAGCTCTAAAACGGGGATTCAATGCCTGTTCTCCCTCCTCGTTTCGGCAGTGAGCCCTAATGGGACAAGCACAATGGCTGATCTGCTCGTACTGTATCTCCCCCAGTGTTTAGCCTAGTGCTTGGCACATAGTAAGCACTTAACAAATACCCCAATCATTATTATTACTATAGTAATCACTTAACAAATGCCATAATTATCATTATTGTTGGAATCACTTAACAAAGGCCACCGTTATGATTATTACAAAGCAAAGGGCAGAGTTTTTGTCAGGCGACCTGGCTGCAGAATCAGTCCTGGACTGGATGCCTATAGGATCAGAGGAGACCACCCAACCCCTCTCTTACCTGTTTGCTCTTCCTGGACCCCAAAACACAGACCAAACATTCTCCAAGACATCATTTGACTCCAGGCTCTCGAGTGGAGTTGAATGGCTCATGTTCCAGGCTGACTGCAGAAACCTGGTAAGGTGCTCAACCTCAGACAGAGGCTCCCGAGCTGAGCCACGCTTCTCGAACTTGTCACAGAGTAGATTTCTCCTCGTTTTCCCTGTGTGCCCCCGGCCCGCAATCCTGGCCTCATCTGATTTCATCTGCAAAATGGGGTTTCAATTCCTGTTCTCCCCCTTCTCTAGACTGTGTGCCCGTGGAGGCAGGCATTGAGTCTACCCTGATTATCTTGTATCTACCCCAACACCAAGCACAGTAAGCACTACATTATTATTATTATTATTATTAATAACAGTAAGACCCCTTCTCAACACCGCTGGCTCACCTCTGGCTGGCTGAGTCTCCTTATCCCCACCCCCCGATGGGGACAGACAGTCATCTCGCTGTTCTGTGCCATCTCATCCCAGTAGGAGAGGTGGGGCGCGAAGGAGAGAGAAAGAGAAAGAGAAATAGATAGCCAATCATCAGTGGCATTTATTGAATACTTATTGTGTGCAGAGTAAAACCCATTTTAAAGCTGAGGTAACTGAGCGTGGAGAAGTTAAATGATTTGCCCAAGGTCACAAAGCAGAAAAAGTGGCAGAGTCATGACTAGAACCCAGGTCCTCGGATTCTCAGGCTGCTTCTCTCAGCAGAACTATCAAACAGAACTGTGTGACCACCCCGGGGGACGAAACCCCTCTTCCCCCAGCCCCTCAACCCAAGGGAGACAAACCCCAGATAATAATAATAATAATAATAATAATAATAATAATAATAATAATAATAATAATGGCATTTGTTAAGCACTTACTATGTGCAAAGCACTGTTCTAAGCACTGGGGAGGATACAAGGTGAACAGGTTGTACTATGGGGGGCTCACAGTATTAATCCCCATTTTCCAGATGAGATAGCTGAGGCCCAGAGAAGTAAAGTGACTTGCCCAAAGTCACACAGCTGACAAGTGGTGGAGCCGGGATTTGAACCCATGACCTCTGAAATCCGCATGGTTCCGTGTTCCCTTAGACGACCCAGCTCCCCTGCGGCCATGCTCAGAGGAAAGGTCCTAGGCTGGGAGTCAGGTCATCATTCATTCATTCATTTAATCGTACTTATTGAGCACTTACTGTGTGCAGAGCACTGCACTAAGCACTTGGGAGAAGGGGGAGACAGACAACAAAACAAAACATGTGGACAGGTGTCAAGTCATCAGAATAAGTCTCCTAGCCCCAGCCTCACCACTAGCCCACGGTGTAACCTTGGGCAAGTCACTCAACCTCTGTGGGCGTGTTTTGCTGATCCGTAAAATGGGGATAAGATCCCTCTACTCCCTCCCTCTCCATCAAGCTGTAAGCCTTATTGCCATAGGGACTGTGCCCCCTGTGATTATATCTACCCCAGCGCTCAGCACAAAGCCAGGACTTAATACATATCATTCACTCAATTCATTCAATCGTATTTATTGAGCTCTTACTGTGTGCAGAGCACTGGGAATTACAAGTCGGCAACATATAGAGACGGTCCCACTATTGTAAGTTTTCTGGCTCTTGGCAGCATCTCTAGAGTATCTTAGACCCCACTCCCAGCCCTTACCACACCCTCTGAGAGCCATCCTTGTCCGCTCCGTTCGGGTCAGCCTGGGTCTGGCCAGATTAGTCCCGGAAGCCCGTCAGTCGATTTCTCGCCCACATCTTGCCTCTGACCTGGAATGCCCTCCCTCTTTATTTCCTACAGACAATTTACTCTCCCCACCATCAAAGTCTTATTGAAGGCACATATAATAATAATAATAGTAATAATAATAATGGCATTTGTTAAGTGCAAAGGACTATGTGCAATGTCCTATGCACAAAGGACTGTTCTAAGCGCTGGGGAGGATACAAGATGATCAGGTTGTCCCACGTGGGGCTCACAGTCTTAATCCCCATTTGACAGGTGAAGGAACTGAAGCACAGAGAAGTGAAGTGACTTGCCCAAAGGCACACAGCTGACAATTGGCAGAGCTGGGATTTCCATGACCTCTGACTCCAAAGCTCGGGCTCTTTCCACTGAGCCACGCTGCTTTGCCACACCGACTGAGAGCCATTCTGGTCCACTCCGTTCGGGTCAGCCTGGGCCTGGCCAGATCAGTCCTGGAAGCCCGTCAGTTGATTTCTCACCCACATCTTGTCTCTGACCTGGAATGCCCTTCCCTCTTCATGTCCTACAGACAGTTTAGTCTTCTACCTTCAAAGTCTTATTGAAGACACATATAGTAATAATAATAATAATAATAGTAATAATATTGTACAATATTGTAATACTGTAATAATAATAATGGCATGTGTTAGCTTACTATGTGCAAAGCACTGTTCTAAGCGCTGGGGAGGATACAAGATGATGATGATGATGATGATGGCATTTGTTAAGCGCTTACTATGTGCAAAACACTGTTCTAAGCGCTGGGGAGAATACAAGGTTATCAGGTTGTCCCACGTGGGGCTCACAGTCTTCATCCCCATTTGACAGATGAGGTGAGGCACAGCAAAGTGAAGTTGCCAACTTGTACTTCCCAAGCGCTTACTACAGTGCTCTGCACACAGTAAGCACTCAATAAATACGATTGAATGAATGAATGAAATGACAATGGGTGGAGTGGGATTTGAACCCATGATCTCCCAGGCCTGTGCTCTTTCCACTGAGCCATGCTGCTTCTCTAATAATTATGGTATTTTTTAAGTGCTTACTATGTGCCAGGCACTGTACTAAGTTGTAGGGTGGTTACAAGCAAATTGAGTTGGACACAGCCCCTGTCCCATGTGGGGCTCACAGTCTCGATACCCATTTTCCAGATGAGGTAACTGAGGCCCAGTGAAGTTAAGTGACTTGCTCAAGGTCACACAGCAGACAAGTGGCAGAGCCACTGACTCCCAGGCCTGATGCGCTGATACGTATCTACCTCTGATACGCTGCTTCATATATAATGACATTTGTTAAGCGCTTACTATGTGCCAAGCACTGTTCTAAGCGCTGGGGGGGATACAAGGTGATCAGGTTGTCCCACGTGGGGCTCACAGTCTTAACCCCCATTTTACAGATGAGGTAACTGAGGCTCCGAGAAGTGAAGTGACTTGCCCAAGGTCACACAACAGACATGTGGCGGAGCCGGGATTCGAACCCATGACCTCTGACTCCAGAGCCCGGGCTCTTTCCACTGAGCCACGCTGCTTCTCATCTCCTCCAAGACACCATCCCTGACTAAGCCCTCCGTCCCTCTCCTCTCTCTTCCTTCTGCTTCTCCGACTTGCTCCCTTTATTAATAATAATAATGATGTTATTTGTTAAGCGCTTACTATGTGACAAGCACTGTTCTGAGCGCTGGGGTAGATACAAGGTAATCAGGGTGTCCGACGTGGGACTCAGTCTTAATCCCCATTTTACAGAGGAGGTAACTGAGGCACAGAAAAATCAAGTGACTTGCCCAGAGTCACCCAGCTGACAAGTGGTGGAGCTGGGATTAGAACCCACAACCTCTGACTCCCAAGCCTGGCTCTTGCCACTATTCATTTCATTCATTCAATCGTATTTATTGAGCGCTTACTGTGTGCAGAGCACTGTACTAAGCGCTTGGGAAGTACAAGTTGGCAACATATAGAGACGGACACCAAGCCACACTGCTTCTGTATTATTCACGACCCACTGTGCCCCAGCCCAAAGCACTTACGAACATATCTGTAATTTTATTCATTTATATTAATATATGTGTCCCCCTCTAGACTGTAATCGCTCTGTGGGCAGGCCATGTGTCTGTTATTCTGTTGTGTTGTACTCTCCCCAACATTTAGTACAGTGCCTTGCACACAGTAAGTAATCACTCTGTGGGCAGGGAATGTGTCTGTTACTCTGTTGTGTTGTCCTCTCCCCAACATTTAGTACAGTGCCCCGCACACAGTAAGTGCTCAATAAATACAATTGGTTGATTGATTATCTTGTATCTACCTCAGCACTTAGTACACGGCCCGACACATAGTAAGGGCTTAACAAATGCCAGAGAAAGCATTAAAAATGCCTCATAGCACTGAGAGGGAATTGGGTCACAAAAAGCGGGAGGGTGTAACAGCAGCGTGGGTCAGCGGAAAAAGCCCGGGCTTTGGAGTTCAAATTCCGTCTCCGCCAATTGTCAGCTGTGTGACTTTGGGCGAGTCACTTCACTTCTCTGGGCCTCAGTTACCGCATCTGTAAAACGGGGATGAAGATTGGGAGCCCCCCGTGGGACAACCTGATCACCTTTAACCTCCCCAGCGCTTAGAACAGTGCTTTGCACATATTAAGCGCTCAATAAATGTTATTGTTATCATTATTATTATTATTATTACAGGGGGCCCGGAGGATTCTGCGATCCGGGGTTCGGCTGGCCTGTTCGTCCCACTCCGGCCCAGCAGAGGGCACCGTTGACCCGCTCCTTCCTCAGCCGCGGGGCAGCGCGAAGCAGCCTCATTCATTCATTCATTCATTCATTCAATCTTATTTATTGAGCGCTTACTGTGCGCAGAGCACTGTACTAAGCGCTTGGGAAGGACACATCGGCAACACACCTGTGACGAGAAATGAGACTCGGGGACCCTGAAGTCATTGTTTGACCCCACACAAACCTGAACCCTGGTCCCCAAAGTCCTACGATAATAATAATAATAATAATAATAATAATGGTGGTATTTCCCTACCCAACAACGGGATCACAGTCTAGAAGGGGGAGACACAACAAAACAGGTAGACAGGTGTCAATACCATCAGACTAAATAGAATTATAGCTATATACACATCATTTGGCGTCATTGGGCGATGGGGGCAAGGAGAGGAGGGCTTCTCAGGGGCCCTGGTGGGGCAGGGATATATGTATATATGTATATGTATATATGTTTGTACGTATTTATTACTCTATTTTCCTTGTACATATTCTATTTATTTTATTTTGTTAATATGTTTTGTTTTGTTCTCTGTCTCCCCCTTCTAGACTGTGAGCCCACTGTTGGGTAGGGACCGTCTCTATATGTTGCCAACTTGTACTTCGCAAGCGCTTAGTACAGTGCTCTGCACACAGTAAGCACTCAATAAATACGATTGAATGGATTAATTAATTAATAAAATAGAGTCATAGATATGAACAAATGAAATAGAGTAATATATATGTACCCAACAGTGGGGACCGTCTCTATGTGTTGCCAACTTGTACTTCCCAAGCGCTTAGTACAGTGCTCTGCACGCAGTAAGTGCTCAATAAATATGATTGAATGAATGAATGAATGAATATGTACAAATATATACAGACTGAGAAGCAGCGTGGCTTTATGGCAGGAGCCCGGGCTTGGGAGTCAGAGGACGTGGTTTCTAATCCCGACTCCTCCACTTGTCTGCTGTGTGACTTTGGGCAAGTCACTTTACTTCTCTGGGCCTCAATTACCTCATCTGTAAAATGGGGGTCAAGACGGTGAGCCCCAAGTGGGACAACCCGATAACCTTGTATCTATCCCAGTGCTTAGAACAGTGCTTGGCGCATAGTAAGCGCTTAACAAATACCATCATCATCATTATTATTATACAGGTGCTGTGGGGAGGGGAAGGCGGTAGGGTGGGGGGGTGATGGGGAGGGGAGGAGGAGCAGAGGAAAGGGGGGCTCAGTGTGGGAAGGCCTCCTGGAGGAGGTGAGCTCTCAGTAGGGCTTTGAAGGGAGGAAGACAGCTAGTTTGGCAGATGTGTGGAGGGAGGGCATTCCAGAGCAGGGAGAGGACGTGGGCCGGGGCTCGACGGCGGGACAGGCGAGAACGAGGAGCAGTGAGGAGGTTAGCAGCGGCAGAGAAGCGGAGGGTGCGGGCTGGGCTGGAGAAGGAGAGAAGGGAGGTGAGGTAGGAGAGGGTGAGGTGATGGAGAGCTTTGAAGCCGAGAGTGAGGAGTTCTTGCTTCATGCGAAGGTTGATAGGCGACCACTGGAGATCTTTGAGGAGGGGAGCAACATGCCAAGAGCGACCACAAGCCGGGTGCAGTCTTCCAGGGTCCAGCCAGGATCCCCTGGATCCCCGGGGAAGGGTCCGCCCTAACTCCCAGAGCCCCTGAGCCTTGAAGTCTGCATTTCCTGTCACGGACTGATAGAATATATCAATAGAAGGCACTGAGGGCCTACTCTGCCCACAGTAAGCAATCAGCAAATGCAGTTCACTGGCTAATTGATTGCAGAATACTGTACTGAACACTTGGAAGGGGACAGTGGAGTTAGTAGTCACAATCCTTGCCCTCAAGGAGCAGATAGTCTATTGTGTGCAGGGTATAATGAACATAAGCGTTGTGGGAATTGGAGGGGCAAATCTCCAAGGGCTCAAGTGATGCAGAACTGCTGAAATTTCAGTTGCAGGGAGAAATGGGATGGGGAGATTAGAGATTAGTCAAGGATGGCTTGCTAGAGGAGGTGTGATTTTAGGAGGGCTCTGATGGTGGGGAATGTGGTGGACTATCAGATATGAAGTCGGGGGTGAGGAAAGGGAGCTCCACGCCAGAGGGAGGATTTGGATGAGGGGTCGGTGATGAGATTGAAGTACAGTGAGTAGGTTGGTGTTAGGGGAGTGAAGTGTGTGGGCTGGGCTGTAGGAAATCAAGGAGGTAAGTTAGAAGCGGAAGAGGTGATTGAGGGCTTTATAATAACAATAATGATGATGGCATTTGTTATGTGCTTACTATGTGCCAAGCTCTGTTCTAAGTGCCGGGGAGATACAAGGTGATCAGGTTGTCCCACGTGGGGCTCCCAGTCTTCATCCCCATTTGACAGATGAGGGAGCTGAGGCCCAGAGAAGTGAAGTGACTTGCCCAAGGTCACACAGCAGACAAGTGGCGGAGCCGGGATTTGAACCCATGACCTCTGACTCCAAAGCCCGGGCTCTTTCCACCGAGTCAAGCCGCTTCTCTTATAGCAGATGGTAGTGGAATGAGCAATGACTGGAAGTTCTTGAGAAGCTGAGGACTGAATTTTTTTTTAGAAAAATGATCTGGGAAGCAGAGTGAAGTATGGACTGGCAGGCAGAAAGACAGGAGGCAGGGAGAAAGTTGATGCAGTAAATGAGGCAGGTTAGGATAAGTGCTTGGATCAGTGAGGAAGGAGAGGAAAGGGTAGATTTTGGCAATGTTGTCAAGGTAGAACTGACTGGATTTAATAATAATAATAATAATAATAATAATAATAATAATAATAATAATGGCATTTATTAAGCGCTTACTATGTGCAAGGCACTGTTCTAAGCACTGGGGAGGTTATAAAGTGATCAGGTTTTCCCATGGGGGGCTCACAGTCTTAATCCTCATTTTACAGGTGAGGTAACTGAGGCCCAGAGAAGTTAAGTGACTTGCCCAAAGTCACAGAGCTGACAATTGGTGGAGCTGGGGTTTGATCCCATGACCTCTGATTCCAAAGCCCAGGCTCTTTCCACTGAGCCACGCTGCTTCTCCAGCATGGGCAAACCTTCACCGTCCTCAACTCATATGCAGAAACATGAACACAAGACAGGTCAGCCCCAGACCCCCGGTCTCGCCAAGCTGACCGGCTCCCAGCACTGACCTCAGGCCACTCGCCAGCCTTGGTTGGAAAGCTCCCTGTGGGCAGAGAACCTGCTTACCAACTCTACTGTTGGTAGAGAGCAGCGAGGCTCAGTGGAAAGAGGCCAGGCTTTCGAGTCAGAGGTCAGGGGCTCAAATCCCAGCTCCACCAGCTGGAATTTGTCAGCTGTGTGACTTTGGGCAAGTCACTTCACTTCTCTGGGCCTCAGTTCTCTCACATGTAAAATGGGGATTAAGACCGTGAGCCCCACGTGGGACAACCTTATCACCTTGTATCCCCCAGTGCTTAGAACAGTGCTTTGCACATAGTAAGCGCTTAACAAATACCATTATTATTATTATTATTATTGTTATCATTATTATTATTATTACTACTGTTCTCTCCTCTGCCAAGCATTTGGTACAGTGCCCTATACACAGTAAACGCTCAATAAATACTGTTGATGGATAGATTAATTAATGAAATGGTTGGTGTCCAGAAGCTGTGAACTGTCAGGTCCCTGTCTCTGAGACAACAGCAGACCTGTGACCAGAAACAAGACTCGGGGACCCTGCAGTCATTGTTTGACCCTACACAAACCTGAATCCTGATCCCCAAAATCCTATGATAATAATAATAATGGTGGTATTTGCTAAGCTCTTACAATGTGCCAGTCACTGTATTAAGCGCTGGGGTATATACAAGCATATTGGGTTGTACACAGTCTCTGTCCCGCATGGGGCTCAGACTCTTAATCCCCATTCATTCATTCATTCATTCATTCATTCATTCATTCATTCATTCATTCAATTATATTTATTGAGTGCTTACTGTGTTCATAGCGCTTGGGAAGTACAAGTTGGCAACATATAAAGACGGTCCCTACCTGACAACGGGCTCACAGTCTAGAAGGGGGAGACAGACAACAAAACAAAACATATAGACAGGTGTCAAGTCATCAGAAGAAATAGAAGTAAAGCTAGATGCATAACATTAACAAAACTAATAGAATAATAAATATGTACAAGTAAAATTAATACAGTAATAAATCTTTACATACATATATACAGGTGCTGTGGGGAGGGGAAGGAGGTAGGGCGGGAATTCATTCATTCATTCATTCAATCGTATTTATTGAGCGCTTACTGTGTGCAGAGCGCTGTACTAAGCGCTTGGGAAGTACAGGTTGACAACATATAGAGACGGTCCCCTACCCTACAGTGGGCTTACAGTCTAGAAGGGGGAGACAGACAACAAAACAAAACATATTAACAAAATAAAATAAATAGAATAGATATGTACAAGTAAAATAAATAAATAAATAGAATAATAAATCCATACAAACATATATACATATATACAGGTGCTGTGGGGAAGGGAAGGAGGTAAGGTGGGGGGATGGGGAGGGGGAGAGGAAGGAGAGGGCTCAGTGTGGGAAGGCCTCCCGGAGAAGGTGAACTCTCAGTAGGGAATCGTGACTACCAACTCTATTGTACTATTATACTCTCCTAAGTGCCTAGTACAGTGCTCTGCACACAACAAGTGCTCAATCCAAATTGGTTCCGACTTCTCGTTCTGACTGGGCAGACAGGGCCGCTTGGTTTTTCCGGGGTCAGCCTGGGCACTGACTGGGCAGAAAGGGCAGCAGGGCCGCTTGGTTTTTTCGGGGTCAGGCTGGGTGCTGCCAATATGTTCAGAAGAACTTGTCAATAGCTGGGAGCCGCTCAGAACCCTGTCTCCATCAGCCACAGAAATCCTCTATTATTCTGCCTGCGAGCAGTTATTATTCTGTCAAAGGCCTCCCAGGGTTGTTCTGTGAGGTGTCAATCAATATCTCTGAGGACAGATAATGACCAGCCCGGAGCCCGGGCTAGCAAGACAACAATCCACCATCACTGAGAGGGATCTGGCCTAGCTCTCAGAACTCATCAACACCTTACCCCTCAGCCTCAGGGACTGCCCTGTTGATTCATTCATTCAATCGTATTTTTGAAGCACTTACTGTGTGATTAAGCCCATGCTATGCTAGTAGTAGTAGTATGTATTTATTACTCTATTTATTTAATGTATACATATTTATTCTATTTATTTTATTTTGTTAATATGTTCTGTCTTGTTGTCTGTCTCCCCCTTCTAGACTGTGAGCCCGCTATTGGGTAGGGACCATATCGATATGTTGTCAACTTGTACTTCCCAAACGCTTAGTACAGTGCTCTGCACACAGTAAGGGCTCAATAAAAACGACTGAATGAATGAATAATAATGGCATTTATTAAGCGCTTACCCAACACTGTGCCAAACGTTGGGGTGGACACAAGATAATCAGGCAGTGCTCAGACTTGCAGTACACAGCAGCATGGCTCAGTGGAAAGAGCATAGACTGTGGAATCAGAGGTCATGGATTCAAATCCCTGCTCCACCACTTGTCAGTTGTGTGTCCTCGGGCAAGTCACTTAACTTCTCTGGGCCTCATTCATTCATTCAATCGTATTTATTGAGCGCTTACTGTGTGCAGAACACTATACTAAGCGCTTGGGAAGTACAAGTTGGCAACACATAGAAACGGTCCCCACTGTTGGGTACATATACATTACTCTATTTCATTTATACATATCTATGACTCTATTTTATTAATTAATTCATTCAATCATATTTCTCAGTTCCCACATCTGTAAAATGACCCCCCGGGGGGCAACCTGATCACCTTGTAACCTCCCCAGCGCTTAGAACAGTGCTTGGCACATAGTAAGCACTTACTAAATGCCATTATTATTATTATTACACCCATGGATTCATTCATTCATTCAATCGTATTTATTTAGCGCATACTGTATGCAGAGCACTGTACTAAGCGCTTGGGAAGTCCAAGTTGGCAACATATAGAGACGGTCCCTACCCAACAGTGGGCTCACAGTCTAGAAGGGGAAGACAGAGAACAAAACAAAACTTATTAACAAAATGAAATAAATAGAATAAATATGTACAAATAAAATAAATAAATAAATAGAGTAATAAATACATACATATATATATATATACAGGTGCTGTGGGGAGGGGAAGGAGGTAAGGCGGGGGGGATAGAGGCGGGAGGAGGGGGACAGGAAGGAGGGGGCTCAGTCTGGGAAGGTCTCCTATATATATATATATACTGGCTCCGCCACTTGTCAGCTGTGTGACCTTGGGCAAGTCACTTAACTTCTCTGTGCCTCAGCTAGCTACCTCATCTGTAAAATGGGGAGTAAGACTGTGAGCCCCACGTGGGACACCTGATTGCCTTGTGTCTACCCCAGCGCTTAGAACAGTGCTTGGCACATAGTAAGGACTTAACAAATACCAACATTATTATATAGAGACAGTCCCTACCCAACAACGGGCTCACAGTCTAGAAGGGGGAGACAGAGACAACACAAAACATGTAGACAGGCGTTGAAATCGTCAGAAGAAATAGAATTAAAGCTCTAGGCACATCATTAACAAAACAAATAGAATAGTAAATATGGACAAGTAAAATAAACACAGTAATAAATCTGTACAAATATATATACAAGTGCTGTTGGGAGGGGAAGGAGGTAGGGCGGGGGGATGGGGAGGAGGAGGAGGGGGCTCAGTCTGGGAAGGCCTCTTGGAGGAGATGAGCTCTCAGTAGGGCTGAGATGATGATTGTATTGATGACAATATAATTATTCAATGATGATAAATATTTAATAATATAAAACAAAACTAAAAAGGGGGCTCAGTCCGCTCGGGGGGTTCGCGTAACTAGACTGTGAGCCTGCTGTTGGGTAGGAACCATCTCTATATGTTGCCAACTTGTCCTTCCCAAGTGCTTAGTACAGGGCTCTGCACACAGTAAGCACTCAATAAATACGATTGAATGAATGAATGAATGAACTAGTTACCGATCTGCTTCCCCATCTCTGGATGTGTCGCCCCCCCCAACCCCTTTACTCCTAAAGTTGTCCCCCCCAAACCCTCTGCACCCCTGAATCTTCTTTCCCCACCCCCTGCAGCTCTGGATCTTCCTTCCCCTGAACCTCTGACTCCGGCACCCCCCATCCTCTGCACCCCTGGATCTGCCTCCCCAACTCACGGATCTCTGTTCTGGCCTACCCAACGCACTTTACAGAGTCTTTTCTTGAAATCGTTTCAAAATCAATTCCCTCCCACCCCCAAGGACTGCCTCCCTGTCTCTGCCACCAGAACCAGCTGACACAAGGAAGAGCTGGAGGGGGGGTGGGGGGGCACGGGGGAGAAGCATTGCTGCTTTTCACTCCGTGTATACTGCTGCAGCTGCACCTGGCCAAAGACAGTAGAGAGGAGGAGGGACAAGGAAAGACTGGGGAAACAGGTGGGATGAGATGGGGAGAGAGAGAATGGGAAGAAGGGAGAAGGGAGGAGGGAGTGGAGAGGAGGAAAGGGGAAGAAGGGAGGAGGCGGGGATGGGAGAAGATGGGAGACGAGAGAAGCAGCGTAGCTCAGTGGAAAGAGCACGGGCTTTGGAGTCAGAGGTCATGGGTTAAAACCCCAGCTCCGCCAATTGTCAGCTGGGGGGCTTTGGGTAAGTCACTTCACTTCTCTGGGCCTCAGTTCCCTCATCTGTAAAATGGGTATTAAGACTATGAGCCCCCCGTGGGACAATCTGATCACCTTGTAACCTCCCCAGCACATTGAACAGTGCCTTGCACATAGTAAGTGCTTAATACATACCATTATTATTATTATTATTGAGGGAGAAGGGAGGAGAGCATGGGGAGAAGAGAGGTGGGAGGGATGAGGTCAAGATACTTCCCAAGCGCTTAGTACAATGCTCTGCACACAGTAAGCGCTCAATAAATACGACTGATTGAATGGACCAAGCCTTCCCAGTATCTCCGTCCTCCATGCCTGCCCTCCCAAACCCAGCTCCCAGTTAGGATGGTGTCAGCGGGCAGGGAAGGGGTTACAGCTGCCCAATCTGTTCTCTCTGTGTGTCAGGAGACCAGGATTCTGGCCCGCCTCTGCGATTCTGTATCAGCCCATTAATAATGATTAATAATGATAGCATTTGAGAAGCAGTGTGGCTCAGTGGAAAGAGCCCGGGCTTTGGAGTCAGAGGTCATGGGTTCAAATCCCGGCTCCGCCAATTGTCAGCTGGGTGACTTTGGGCAAGTCACTTCACTTCTCTGGGCCTCAGTTACCTCATCAGGAAAATGGGGATTAAGACTGTGAGCCCCCCCGTGGGGAAACCTGATCACCTTGTAACCTCCCCAGCGCTTAGAACAGTGCTTTGCACATAGTAAGTGCTTAATAAATGCCATCATTATTAAATACTATCATTATTATTCTGGCTCAACCCATTAATAAGGATTAACAATGATTGTATTTGAGAAGCAGTGTGGCTCAGTGGAAAGAGCCCGGGCTTTGGAGTCAGAGGTCATGGGTTCAAATCCCAACTCCTCCAAGTGTCAGCTGTGTGACTTTGGGCAAGTCACTTCACTTCTCTGGGCCTCAGTTTCCTCATCTAGAAAATGGGGATGAAGTCTGTGAGCCCCCCGTGGGACAACCTGATCGCCTTGTAACCTCCCCAGCGCTTAGAACAGTGCTTTGCACATAATAACCGCTTAATAAATGCCATCATTATTATTATCAGTGCTTAGAACAGTGCTTGGCACATAGTAAGTGCTTAATAAATGCCATTATTATTGTTATTATTATTTGTTAAGCGCTTACTATGTGCCAAGCACTGTTCTAAGAGCTGGGGTAGATGCAAGGTCATTGAGAAGCAGCGTGGCTCAGTGGAAAGAGCATGGGATTTGGAGTCAGTAGTCATGGGTTCAAATCCCGGCTCCGCCAATTGTCAGCTGTGTGACCTTGGGCAAGTCACTTGACTTCTCTGTGCCTCAGTTACCTCATCTGTAAAATGGGGATTGACTATGAGCCCCCCGTGGGACAACCTGATCACCTTGTATCCCCCCAGTGCTTAGAAGAGTGCTTTGCACATAGTAAGCGCTTAATAAATGCCATTATTATTATTAACCTCTCTAACCCTCAGTGTGTCCTCATCTGTGAAATGGGGCTCATCATGGCTGCTTCCCCCTGCCTCAGAGGGCTGTAGGAAAATGAGATCGCTGCCGTGCCGGTGCCGGGGATGAGGTATTATCGATTCCTGTGCTGCAGGAGAGGACGCAGAAGGGGCTTTCATACAGTCCTTCATTTTCTACCTAATGCAGGGCTGTTCCCTGGTGCTGCAGGAAACGGTGAGGCCCTGGGGAGCAGGTGGAAGGAGGGAGACATCGTTTTTTGTTTGGCTTTGTTTTTGTGGTATTTTTTTAAGTGCCTACTATTCTATTAATTTTGTTAATGATGTGCATATAGCTTTAATTCTATTTGTTCTGACGATTTTGACACCTGTCTACATGGTTTGTTTTGTTGTCTGTCTCCCTCTTCTAGACTGTGAGCCCGTTGTTGGGTGGGGACCGTCTCTAGATGTTGCCGACTTGTACTTCCCAATTGCTTAGTACAGTGCTCTGCACACAGTAAGCGCTCAATAAATACGATTGAATGAATGAATGAACCAGGCTCTGTACTAAGCACTGGATAGATATAAGCTAATCAGGCTGGACACAGTCCATGTCCAACGTGGGGTTCACGGTTTCAATTCCCATTTTACAGATGAGGTAACTGAGGCACAGAGAAATGAAGTGACTTGCCCAAGGTTACACAGCAGAGATGTGGTGGCTCTGGGAATAGAACCCATGACCTTCTTACTCCCAGGCCCATCCACTACACCCTGCGGCTTCTCCCAAGCACTTAGTACAGTGCTATGCACATAGTTGGTGTTCAATAAATACCATCGATGATGATCATGATGATAATGTG
The DNA here is from genome assembly GCF_015852505.1 of Tachyglossus aculeatus. NCBI lineage: Eukaryota > Metazoa > Chordata > Mammalia > Monotremata > Tachyglossidae > Tachyglossus > Tachyglossus aculeatus. The sequence goes on from NC_052082.1 coordinate 36,709,587, forward strand.
TTGGGAGGAGGGCCCAAGTTCTTAGATAAAGGAAGACTAGAGTGTTAGTAGGTGGGCATATAAAGTGGGGAAATTAGAGAGTAATTGGGGATGATCTCCAGGAGGAGATATAATTTTGGACAGGCTTTAAAGATGGGGTGAACTGTGGTCTGCAGGTTGTGAAGAAAGAGGGAACTCCAGACTGGGGACAGAGGAGGAGGGAGGGAGGAAGGGCAGCCGTGGTCAGGAAAATGAGAGCGAGGCTGGGTGAGCAGGCTGACTGGAGAGGAGTGAAGATTGCGAGTTGGGATGTAGAGGAGAAAAGAGTGGATAGGTAAGTAGAAAGGAGAGGACTGATTGAGTGCCTTAAAGCTGATGGTCAGGATTTTCTGATTGTTCATCTTCAGTAGCTTGTCATTGAAGCAGAAAGGGTGGAGACGGAATTATAGACTGTCTTTGTGGGGGGCGGAGATAAAGAGTGAGTCCCGGGCATCACCTCAGAAATGACAGAGCAGTCCCACTTTTCTCTATCCCCCACCACTTAATCATCACTGGGATATGTGTTAAGTTCCATCTTGCTGATGAAGAAACTGAGGCATGAAGAAATCAAGTGACTTGTCCCAGGTCACACAGCGGGCAAGTGATGGAGCCGGGATTAGAACTTAGGTTCTCTGATTGCCAGGCCTGGGCTCTTTCCACTAGTGTCCGGAGTAGTAATTGCCCTTATTGAGAGCCCACTGGGTTCAGTGCACTATACTGAGCGCTTGGGAAACACTAAAAAAAGAAGTGGCCAATTATCTGCCCCTGGGGAGCGCACAGTCTAAAACGTTTACTGATTAAACAAAAGAAAAATCAAAAGAATCAACAAGTAAAAAGGATCCGTGTCTGAGGAGAGGTCCCGCTATCGGACGTCTCTGAGAGGCTTTGCGGCCTAGTGGAAAGAATCCGAGCCTGGGAATCAGAGGACCTGGGTTCTAATCCTGACTCCATCACTTGCCACTAGGCCACTAGTGCCACTTGCCACTAGGCCACACTGTAGGAGAGACAGTGGCCGGAGTAGTAATTGCCCCCGATTGAGAGCCCACTGAGTTCAATGCACTATGCTGAGCGCTTGGGAAATACTAAAAAAAGAAGTGGCCAGTTCTCTGCCCCTGGGGAGCGAGCATACAGTCTAAAACATTTACTGATTAAATAAAAGAAAAATCAAAAGAAGCAAAAAGTAAAAAGGATCCGTGTCTGAGGAGAGGTCCCGCTATTGGACGTCTCTGAGAGGCTGGGCTACCTAGTGGAAAGAGCCCGAGCCTGGGAATCAGAGGACCTGGGTTCTAATCCTGGCACGCCACTTGCCAGCTGTATGATCTTGATCCAGTCACTTCACTTCTCTGGGCCTTGGTTTCCTCCTCTGTAAAATGTTCAAGGCCTGGTCTCCCTCCTACTTAGATGGTGAACCCCATGTGGGACTGGGCTTTGCCCGACCTGATTATCTTGTCTCTAGCCCAGCGCTTGGTTCGTAGTAAGTGCTGAACAAATGCCTCTGATTATTATTATTGTTATTATTATTGATTCATTCATTCATCATTCAGTCATATTTATTGAACGGTTACTGTGTGCAGAGCACTGTACTAAGCGCTTGGGAAGTACAAGTTGGCAGCATATAGAGACGGTCCCTACCCAACGACGGGCTCACCGTCTAGAAAAGGGAGACAGACAACAAAACAAAACATGTGGACAGGTGTCAAGTCATCAGAACAAATAGAATTAAAGCTAAATGCCCATCATTAACAAAATAAATAAAATAGTAAATATGTACAGGTAAAATAAATAGAGTAATAAATCTGAATAGTAAATATGGACAAGTAAAATAGAGTAATATATCTGTACAGGTGCTGTGGGGAGGGGAAGGAGTTAGGGCGGGGGGGGAATGGGGAGGAGGAGAGGAAAAAGGGGGCTCAGTCTGGGAAGGCCTCTTGGAGGAGGTGAGCTCTCAGTAGGGCTGAGATGACAATTGTATTGATGATAATGTAATTATTTAATGATGATAACTAATATTTTTATTCAGTGGCTGCAGTGATTGAAAGCAGTGAATGAGACCCTAAGCATTATTCAGCTGCCCTGTCTGGAAGAAAGAAAGCTGGGGAGGAGGGGAGAGGGGTGCAGGGTGGGTAGAGGGAGAGTGAGGTAGGAAGAAGTGGAGAGGAACGGGGGGTGCTGAGTTTTCACAGATTGGAGAAGCAATCCCAACAGGGACACAGGACGGGAAGACTTTGTGGCCCAGAAAAATCCTTCTCCCCTCAGACTGGTAAAGACCTTATGCTGATCACAAGAACCACAGAGGTATTTGTGAAGTGCTTACTCTGTGCTGAGCACCATGCTGAACACGGGAGGATACATGACAAACGGGTCAGATACCATCCCTGTCCCACATAGAGCTCACAGACTAAAGGGGGGTGAGAACGGGCATTGAATCCCCCTCCTCCAGTCTCCCCTTAGTGCTGAAGAGAAGTTCCAAATTTCTCCTCCTTCTTCCCCTCCCACTCCTTGCTCTCTTAATAATAATAATGATGATGGCATTTATTAAGCAGTACTATGTGCAAAGCACTGTTTTAAGCGCTGGGGAGGTGACAAGGTGATCAGGTTGTCCCACGTGGGGCTCACAGTCTTAATCCCCATTTTCCAGAAGAGGTAACTGAGGTACAGAGAAGTTAAGTGAGTTGCCCACAGTCACACAGCTGACAAGTGGCAGAGCTGGGATTTGAACCCATGACTTCTGACTCTCTTTCCACTGTGCCATGCTTCTTCTTCCTTTTCCTACTTGTTTTCCTCGTCGTCGTCGTCCTCCTACTCCTCCCGTCTCCCTCGGCCTGCAGTGAAGGGGCCAGGAGCCGGGGAGACAAGTTTGGGGCACGTGGAAGGGGCCAGGTTCGTTTCTGGGATTCCGAGTACTGTGAAATTCTTCTCTCTGCCGGGCAACAGAACCCAGAAAGCCAGACATTTTTCTAGTCTGGATACAAAGCGGAGACAACCACAGTATTCCTGAGCCCATTCCAAAGCTCCGACCCAGCCAGGCCCCAGGCCGCGCTAAACCCTGTCCCTGTCTCACCGCGTGCCAGGGGGCTTTCAGACTGCCCTCAGAGGGCTGCCCAGTTCCCTCATGCCTCGGGGTCCCTGGAAAGAGCAGGAATAAGCAGGTCAGCGTAGGGATGAGAGATCATCTTTTGGCTCCATCTCCTCCCATCCCCTGCTTAGATAATAATGATAATAATAATAACTGTGGTATTTGTTAAGCAGTGAACTAATGAGAAGCATCATGGCCTACTGGAAAGATCCTGGGAATCAGATGACCTGGGTTCGAATCCCCACTCGGCCACTTGTCTGCCTGGTGACCTTGGGCAAGTCGCTGTGCCTGCAAAATGGGGATTAAATTCTCTTTCCTCCTACTTAGACTGTGAGCCCCATATGGAACTTACTAATCTTGTGTTTAACCCAATGCTGAATACAGGACTTGGCTCATAGTAACCTCTAAACAAATGTATTATTATTATTACCCTGCACAGAGGTAGATAAATGTATATTAGATCAGACAAAGTCCCTATCATATACAAGGCTCACATTCTTAAGATGGTGGGAGAATGGATATTAAATCCTCATTTTTCAGATGAGGAAACTGAGTCACAGAGAAGAGACTTTCCCAGGGTTACATGGAAGGCAAGTGGCAAATACACATAGAGAAGCAGCATGGCTCAGTGGAAAGAGTGCGGGCTTGGGAGTCAGAGGTCATGGGTTCGAATTCTGATTCCACCACTTGTCAGCTGTGTGTCCTTGGGCAAGTCATTTAACTTCTCTGTGCCTCAGTTACCTCATCTGTAAGATGGGGATTAAGACTGTGAGCCCCATGTGGGACAACCTGATCACCTTGTATCCCCCCCCCAGTGCTTAGAACAGTGCTTTGCACATAGTAAGCGCTTAACAAATGTCATTATTATTTTTAGAACCCAGGTCCTCTGAATACAAGGCCCAGGTTCTTTCTACGCTGCTCCGCCAAACCTGAACCCCTCATCCTCCGGTGCTTAGAACAGTGCTTGGCACATAGTAAGCACTTAACAAATACCATAACTGTTATTATCCCAATCAGTGGTATTTATCGAGCACTTACTATTTTCAGAAGTGCTTGGGAAATTCTCTGCCCACAATGAGGTTACAGTCTAGAGGACTTCTTCAGTCAATCAGTGTGTCTTCACTGAGCACCTGCTTTGTGCAAAACACTGAACTGAATGCTTCAGAGAGGACAATGGAGTTAGTAGAGACAATCCCTGCTCTTGAGGAAGTTTATAGTCTACTGTGTGCAGATCACTGTATTGAACGCTTGGGAGACAGTACGGTAGAGACAGAAATCCCTGCTGTCCTGGGGTGTAATCTAGTACGTGCAGAGCACTGTATTGCGCTCTTGAGAGAGTACAGTAGAGTTTAGTAGACGCAATCCCTGTCCTCGAGAGCGCTGTATTGCGTGTTTGAGAGAGTACTTGGGAGAGAAAAACAGAACCCTAAAAACCTGACCCCAGGCCCCCTGAGCTGCCCCTGTTGTGGCTGTGTCTTAGGTTCTGGAATCAAATGGCCTCTTCCAATTTGAGGGACCCCAGAAAGGGGAGTGTGCAGGGGTGACCTTGCTGTTCACTCCCTGACGGCAAACCTCCAGTCCATCCATACTACCCCACCCTCCTCCCCACACCCTCAAGCCATCTACTTTTTTTCCTCAGTGATCCATATAACCTAGCATGAAAAGGGGGTTCGCTCTTGCTAGAAATATTCAGATTTTTAGCTCAGTTTGCTAAACACAGATCGCTGGAGAGCTGCTGGGGCTAGAGGAGCTGGACCAATCTCCAGTCAAACCGGAAAGCCACCTTCCAATCTCCCCAGTCCACCAACTTCTCCCAAAGTTCATCCAAGACACCCACCTGCCTCCTATTTATTAAGTGCTTACTATGTGCCAAGCACTGTGCTAAGTACTGGGGTAGATACAAAATCATCAGGTCCCCCATGGGCTCATAATCAGTGTAATAATAATAATAATGATGGCATTTATTAAACGCTTACTATGTGCGAAGCACTGTTCTAAGTGCTGGGGAGGATACAAGGTGATCAGATTGTCCCACATGGGGCTCACAAGTCTTCATCCCCATTTTACAGATGAGGTAACTGAGGCCCAGAGAAGTTAAGTGACTTCATTCATTCAGTCGTATTTATTGAGCACTTACTGTGTACAGAGCACTGTACTAAGCGCTTGGGAAGTACAAGTTGGCAACATATAGAGACGGTCCCTACCCAACAACGGGCTCACAGTCTAGAAGTCAGCTCAAAGTCTCACAGTCAGCTGTGTGACTTGCCCAAAGTCACACAGCTAATAACTGGCAGAGCCGGGATTTGAACCCATGACCTCTGACTCCGAAGCCCGGGCTCTTCCCACTGAGCCACTCTGCTTCGTAGGAGGGGAAAACAGGTATTGACTCCCCATTTTACAGATGAGGGAACCGAGGCACAGAGAAGTGAAGTGATTTGGCCGAGGTCACACAACAGACAAATGGCCTAGTGGAGAGAGCCCGGGCCTGGGGGTCAGTGGACTTGGGTTTTAATTCCAGCTTCACCACGAATCTGCTGTGTGACCTGGACAAATCAGTTAACCTCTCTGGCCCTCAGTGACCTCATCTGTAAAACAGGGATTAAGACTGTGAGTCGCATATGCAATATGGACTTTGTCCAATTTGATTAGCTTACATCTTCCCCAGCACTTAGTACAGTAGCTGGCACAATAGTATGTTTAACAAATATCAATAAAAAATAAATTAAAAAGTACAAGATGGCAGAACTGTACTTTGGGCAAGTCACTTCACTTCTCTGGGCCTCAGTGACCTCATCTGTAAAATGGGGATTGAGACTGTGAGCCCCTCGTGGGACAACCTGATGACCTTGTATCTAACCCTGTATCTAACAAGGGCTTTGGAGTCAGAGATCATGGGTTCAAATCCCCACTCCGCCAATTGTCAGTTGTGTGACTTTGGCCAAGTCACTTCACTTCTCTGGGCCTCAGTTCCCTCATCTGTAAAATGGGGATTAAGACTGTGAGCCGCTCGTGGGACAACCTGATCACCTTGTAACCTCCCCAGCAAAGCAGCGTGGCTCAGTGGAAAGAGTACGGGCTTTGGAGTCAGAGATCATCGGTTCAAATCCCCACTCAACCAATCGTCAGTTGTGTGACTTTGGGCAAGTCACTTAACTTCTCTGAGCCTCAATTCCCTCATCTGTAAAATGGGGATTAAGACTGTGAGCCCCTCGTGGGACAACCTGATCACCTTATAACCTCCCCAGCGCTTAGAACAGTGCTTTGCACATAGTAAGCGCTTAATAAATGCCATCATCATCATCATCATCATCTGGGCCTCAGTTACCCCATCGGTAAAATGGGGATTAAGAGTCCTCTGGCTCCTCTGCCTCCCAAGCCCAGGCTCTTTCCACTAAGCAACACTGCCTTTTCCTGCTTCTCATTGCTTCCCAAATACCTGAGAACTGTCTCCCGAGTTTTTCCCATCTTCCCAGGATGAAGATGGCATGGTAGTTATTTTAATCGAGCCGAAGTCTTTTTCTTCTCCGGAGGGGTGGGGGAGAGGGGGAGAGTTGTGGCCACCATGTTGCGGGAGCAGATGGATTCCCGAGCTCACGGCTGGTGTCCTGTCAGAGCCGGGAGGAGCGCAGTGAGCCAGAGAGAAAAACCATCGCTTCTCCCTTAGGATCCTGAATCCATGCCAGCATGCCCCTCTCTGGGGCTTGGGGAGGGGCGAAGAGTTCTCCGGGGAATCGTCAAGCGGCAGGACAGGCTCGGAGGCACTGACTCCACAAAGCAGTCAAGGCTAGGTAAACTGAGGCAGAACCCAACCTGCTGTATTTCCATAGTGGCCAATCCAACCTGGTCAGTGGACTGCGTTCACGGTAAAACCCACATTTACTGAGCGTCCACAGTCCGGCCCTTTAGAAGCTCCCAATAATACTAATAATAATAATGATGGCATTTATTAAGTGCTTACTATGTGCAAAGCACTGTTCTAAGCGCTGGGGAGGTTACAAGGTGATCAGGTTGTCCCACGTGGGGCTCACAGTCTTAATCCCCATTTTACAGATGAGGTAACTGAGGCATAGAGAAGTTAAGTGACTTGCCCAAAATCACACAGCTGACAATTGGCGGAGCCAGGATTTGAACCCATGAACTCTGACTCCAAAGCTTGTGCTCTTTCCAGTGAGCCACGCTGCTTCTCCAATGTCAATCAATCTATCAATCAATAAATCAATCAATCAATCAGGGAATAGGGCTCAATATGGTCCTTGGGAGAGTACAACAGAATTAGTAGACTAGATGTCTGCTTTCAGAGAGTTTACAATCTCAAACAAGTCAGCCAAACAGCAGTTACGGAGCACTTCATGTGGAAAGATCATTGTATCAAGTGTTTGGGGAAGGAGTGGGGAGGGGAGAGATAAATAAATAAATAGGAATAATAATAATGATGGCATTTATTAAGCGCTTACTATGTGCCAAGCACTGTTCTAAGCGCTAGGGAGGTTACAAGATGATCAGGTTGTCCCACATGGGGCTCACAATCTTAATCCTCATTTTACAGATGAGGGAACTGAGGCATAGAGAAGTGAAGTGACTCACCCAAAGTCATACAGCTGACAATTGGCGGAGCCGGGATGATCCATGCCCTCAGAAAGTTTTCAGTCTAGCAGTAGAAGCAGATGCTAAAATCATTTTACAAACAGGAGGAAGAAATATATTGGGATATGAACATGAATTAGTACTTGTATTACCAAATGGAAAGAAAGGAGTCTAGCGAAGACTAATCAGAAGTCTAGACCTGGGTTCTGTCATTTGCCTGCTGTGTGACTTGGGGCAAGTCACTCAATCTCTCTGGACCTCACTTCCCCTCATCTGTAAAATGGGGAGAAAATACTTGTTCTCCGTCTCTCTATGGACCGTGAAACCCACGTGGAACAGGGATTGAGTCTGATCCGATTGTCCTGTATCTACCCTAGTGCTTAGCACATAATGATAGCTCAATGCAGTTTGTAATATATGAACCTAAATGCAGTCTAAGTCTCAGAAAACACTACACTGAGCCAGAAAGAATTGAGGAAAAAGCCAAAGCTATTGTCTAAATACTCTCCTTCCCTCTCCCAGCCAGAAAACCTCAGCAGAAATGCAGAAGGCTAGAGGACATACCTGAATTCAAGAGCCTTCACATTCTGGAAGTGAGGCCACCTGTGGTCCAGTAGACTGAAAGCTCTTTGAAGTCAACTAGCAGCCTAGTTGAAAAAGTCCTGGCTCTGCACATACATCTGCTATGTCACTTTGGGCAAATCACTTAATTTCCCTATACCTGTTTCCTCAAAACAGTGCTTGACAAGCCCTTAAAAAATAAATACCATAATAAATAAATAATATATCCTGTATCTTGCTTCTGCTGGTATTCTCCTAAGCATTCAGTCTGTACTTCACTCTGCTGCCCGGATTATTTTTCTACAGAAACGCTCTGGGCATAATAGTAATAATAATAATAATAATGATGGCATTTATTAAGCGCTTACTATGTGCAGAGCACTGTTCCAAGTGCTGGGGAGGTTACAAGGTGATCAGGTTGTCCCACGGGGGGCTCACAGTCTTCATCCCCATTTTACAGATGAGGTCACTGAGGCCCAGAGAAGTGAAGTGACTTGCACACAGCTGACAATTGGAGGAGCTGGGATTTGAACCCATGTCCTCTGACTCCAAAGCCCGTGCTCTTTCCACTGAGCCACGCTGCTGCATGTCACACCCCTCTTCAAAAATCTCCAGGGGTTGCCTGTCAACCTTCATGTGAAGCAAAAACTCCTATTAGCTTCAAAGCTCTCCATCACCTCGCCCCCCTTACCTCACCTCCCTTCTCTCCTTCTCCAGCCCAGCCCGCATCCTCCGCTCCTCTGCCGCTAGCCTCCTCACCGTGCCTCGTTCTCGCCTGTCCCGCCATCGACCCCCGGCCCACGTCCTACCTCTGGCCTGGAATGCCAGGGTCCCTCCTCATATCCAGAGAAGCATTGTGGCTCAGTGGAAAGAGCCCGGGCTTTGAAGTCAGAGGTCATGGGTTCAAATCCCGGCTCTGCCACTTGTCAGCTGTGTGACTTTGGGCAAGTCACTTCACTTCTCTGGGCCTCAGTTCCCTCACCTGTAAAATGGGGATTAAGATTGTGAGCCCCACGTGGGACAACCTGATCACCTTGTATCCCCCCAGCGCTTAGAACAGTGCTTTGCACATAGTAAGCGCTTAACAAATACCATTATTATTATTATTATTATTATTATTATTATTATCCACCAAACTAGCATACTTCCCCCTTTCAAAACCCTACTGAAAGCTCACCTCCTCTAGGAGGCCTTGGGTAGGGACCGTCTCTATATGTTGCCAACTTGTACTTCCCAAGCGCTTAGTACAGTGCCCTGCACACAGTAAGTGCTAACTAAATACGATCGGTTGATTGATTCCCAGACTTAGCCCCCCTTTTCCTCGGCTCTTCCTTCCCTCCCCATCACCCCTACTCCTTCCCGCCCCACAGCACTAGTGTATATTTGTACATATTTATTATTCTATTTATTTTATTAATGATGTTTCTCTACGTATAATTCTGTTTATTTACATTGATGCTATTGATGCCTGTCCACTTGCTTTGATTTGTTTTGTTGTCTAGACAGAAATTCAGGGACAATTCAGGGAATTGTCTGTTTATTGTTGAGCCAATTGGGTAGGGATTGTCTCTATTTGTTGCCCACTTGTACTTTCCAAGCACTTAGTACAGTGCTCTGCACACAGTAAGCGCTCAATAAATACGATTGAATGAATGAATGAATGAATAGGATAGTACCTATGTTGCTTGTTGCCGCTGTTGTCCCTGTTGATGATGATGATGATGGTTTTTGTTAAGCGCTTACTATGTGCAAAGCACGGTTCTAAGCTCTGGGGAAGTTACAAGGTGATCAGATTGTCCCACGGGGGCTCACAGTCTTAATCCCCATTTTACAGATGAGGTAACTGAGGCACAGAGAATTTAACTGACTTGCCCAAAGTCACACAGCTGACAAGTGGCGGAGCCTGATTTGAACCCATGACCTCTGACTCCAAAGCCCGGGCTCTTTCCACTGAGCCACGCTGCTTCTGTTAGTTGTCCCATTGGAGCTGTTAGCCATGGGCCCCGGGGAGGGCGGCGGGGGCCCTCAGCTGGAGGCACTGGTCAGAGAATTGTCTGTTTATTGTTCTCTCCCAAGTGCTTACTACAGTGCTCTGCACACAGTAAGTGCTCAACAAATGAATGAACGATTGAATGAATGAACGATTGAATGAATGATGCACCGGATGGCCAAATGCATCGACAAGGCGGCCGAGCACCTGGGGACCCTGATGATGATGATGGTGGTGGCATTTATTAAGCGCTTACTATGTGCAAAACACTGTTCTAAGCACTGGAGAAGTTACAAGGTGATCAGGTTGTCCCACGGGGGAGCTCACAGTCTTCATCCCCATTTTCCAGATGAGGTCACTGAGACCCAGAGAAGTGAAGTGACTTCATTAATTAATTCATTCAATCGTATTTACTAAGCGCTTACTGTGTGCAGAGCACCGTACTAAGCGCTTGGGAAACACAAATTGGCAACATATAGAGACAGTCCCTACCCGACAGTCGGCTCACAGTCCAGAAGGTCTAGACTTGCCCAAAGTCACACAGCTGACAGTTGGTGGAGCCGGGATTTGAACCCATGACCTCTGACTCCAAAGCCCGGGTTCTTTCCACTGAGCCACGCTGCTTCTGGAAGATCTGGGGCGCACCCGAGCTCGCCTACAGGGAGTAACTGCGCCCTGACCCACTTCTCTGGGCAAAAAACGTCGGCCACCTCCTGGTCCTCAATCAATCAATCAATCGTGTTTATTGAGCACTTACTGTGTGCAAAGCACTGTACTAAGCGCTTGGGAAGTCCAAGTTGGAAACATATAGAGACGGTCCCTACCCAACAGCGGGCTCACAGTCTAGAAGGGGGAGACAGAGAACAAAACAAAACATATTAACAAAATAAAATAAATAGTATAGATATGTACAAGTAAAATAAATAAATAAATAGAGTAATAAGCCGAACGTGGCTTTTCGAGCTGAGTGGGCGCCACTCCCGCTGGGCACAGGCCAGGCGACCCTGCAGCTGGCCTTCCTGTGCTAGTGTGATGCACCGCTGGGCATCGGCCACATCTACAGCCACAATCAGCCGCCGCCCTGGGGCTGAGGGGGCTCCTGGAAAGTCTAGACAGGCGGTACTCCTCCTGTGAAGGAGAAGAGGAAGAGGAGGTGGAGGAGGAATATTTATGAAATACAGTTCTCATGAGGTGCTGCGCACTGTCCTAAGCGCTTGGGAAATTCAAAACAGAGATGGGACACAATTCCTGCCCACAAAGTACTTCTATCCTAATCAGGGAGAGAGCTGTAGAAATATTTGCAATAGAGTCACACAAATAGTCGAGTTTACGATCGAGTACAAAAGCATGGAGGTGGAGTGTCAAAAAGTACGTAAGTGTGAGGGTGCCATGGACATTAGAGGTGCTTCTTCCTGCAGGACTCTCTAGCCGATCTGGGGCCAGGGTGGGAAACCTGTCTTCTGCAGAGTGTCAATCAAACAAGCAACCAACAGAGCTCCACGGCTATTTGATGATGATGATGATGATGGCATTTATTAAGTGCTTACTATGTGCAAAGCACTGTTCTGAGCGCTGGGGAGGTTACAGGGTGATCAGGTTGTCAATCAATCAATCAATCAATCTTATTTATTGAGCGCTTACTGTGTGCAGAGCACTGTACTAAGCGCTTAGTACAGGTTGTCCCACGGGGGGCTCACAGTCTTCACCCCCATTTTACAGATGAGGGAACTGAGGCACAGAGAAGTTAAGTGACTTGCCCAAAGTCACACAGCGGACAATTGGCGGAGCTGAGATTTGAACTCATGACCTCTGACTCCAAAGCCCAGGCTCTTTCCACTGAGCCACGCTGTTTTTTAAGAGACTTCTGAAGAGTCCTTCATTCATTCATTGTCATATTTATTAAGCCCTTACTGTGTGCAGAGCACTGTACTAAGCGCTTGAGAAGTAACATATAGAGACGGTTCCTACCCAACAACGGGCTCACAGTCTGGAAGTCCTGACACCATCTCTAGACTGTAAGCTCATTAGGGGCAGGGAATGTGCCTGGC